>NC_089846.1:5817348-6072348 GCF_035609145.1 Eleutherodactylus coqui | reverse complement strand
CTATAATACTGCCCCCTATGTACAAGAATATAACTACTATAATACTGCCCCTATGTACAAGAATATAACTACTATAATACTGCCCCCTATGTACAAGAATATAACTACTATAATACTGCCCCCTATGTACAAGAATATAACTGCTATAATACTGCCTCCTATGTATAAGTATATAACTACTATAATACTGCCCCCTATGTACAAGAATATAACTACTATAATACTGCCCCCTATGTACAAGTATATAACTACTATAATACTGCCCCCTATGTACAAGAATATAACTACTATAATACCGCCCCCTATGTAGAAGTACCCAGAGGTGACTAGATAGGAGGTTAGAAAGTGTTTGCGAATCTTCTTGATTAACTCGGCTCCTGTTGCTCCTGTAGTGCTCTGTGATTGGCTTGCTTGTTCTCACTTTCGCTGCTTTCTTTCCCAGCATGCTTTACACTTGGATCTGGGCAGGTATCAGGTGAGGTCTGAGGGGACGTCTTTCTTTCTTCCTTGCTGTAATTTCTCTTACTGCAATTTCATATATCAGATGTGATGCTTTGCTGCACCCTCCTGACGCTAATGGTGACAGTGATTGCATTATGGAGATAAGTGGCGCTATGCCTCAGTCCGATAGTCTGCAACCTGTGGCATTCCATCTGTCAGGATACTACAGCTGTCAGCATGCCCTCACCAGTGATATCACTGTCTGTATTGCTCACCCTCCGCTCCTGGTTACAGGCCAGAGTAGCAGAAGAACTCTCTGCTGCCACCGGCCAGCTGTCCCAGCTTCAGCTGGAGGTCACCGCCTATCAGAAGAAGGAGATGGATCTGCGGACGCAGCTTGCAGCCTCCTTGCAAGAAGCCGAGAAGTGTCGAGGGGAACTTGGCTCGCTGCAGGCACAGCTCATAGGTGAGTGGTCACTCCACTGCGGACCGCCTGGCCCACAGCAGGCGGTGGTCTAATCACTACCTTCATACCCAGAGATGAAGGAGACGTCGGAGCACACCAAAAACCGCGCTAGAAGTGAGAAGGACAGCCGCCGGAGCCTGGAGCTGAGGCTGACCGCCCTGGAAGACGAAATCTCAGACCTGAAGATGGAGAAGGAGAATCTAGAGAAGGTGAGTGACCTCAGCAAGTGTCCTCCTGTAGACCGCTCCGGTGATGTGATGTGCCTCAGCGCGGTCGTTAGTTCCCAGTCCGCATCACCGAGTCTTAAAGGGCTTGTCCAGGGTTAAAAAAAATAAAATAATCATGGCTGCTTTCTTCCAAACACAGCTCCACCTTTTGTCCGTGGGTTGTATCTGGTATTGCAGCTAATTTCCCATTTACTTCAATGGAGCTGGGCTGCAATATCACAAACAACCTTATGGACAGGGGTGGCGCTGTTTGGGGGAAAAAGCAGCCATGTTTTTCTTACCTTGAACAACCCCTTGAAAGGAGTTTTCCGAGACCTAAATATTCCTGACCTGTCCTCAGGATAGGTCAGCAGTATCCAATAAGCGGGGGTCAGCGTCATGGTGTCACATGGGGGGACACTCATAAAAGATTTTTGGCCAGTTTCTGGCATTAAAAGAAAAGAGAAATAGGAACTTTTTGTGTAAGTGGGGATTTGCGTGTAAATATATGGCTTTTACGGTCTGTGTCACCATCCACTTTTTTATTTTAAGGGGGCGTGGCTTTTTAGTAGGGAGCAACATTTCATGTATGAGTAATGCCAGGCTAGATGTGGCGTAGATTTGTGCTTTAATGCATGGAGGTGCCAAGACGCCCAATGTCCACGGGCAACATGGGATTAATAAAACTGCGTGCGATCCGCGCCCAGAGGGAATCATTGGGCGCCCACAGGTAATTAAATACCTGTGCCTGGCCTTTTCCCCTGGCATGCAGATCGTACGCGTGAGAAGGCACCCGCAGCATGCTCCATTTTGTGAGGTTTTTTCTCTCTTTCGCGCGGACCTCTCCTGCGGCTTCCATTGAAGCCAGTGGAAGACGTCTGGATCCGCGGCATACCCGCAGCTGTATTTGTGCTGTGCCGTGGGACCACAGGAAAGCAGGAGCTCAAAAAAAAATGTGCATGGCGCGGCACGCTGCTGGCGCCCCGAGCACATCCGCCAGCCATGACGGAAGGAACACCCACAGCGTCTGGACAGGTAAGTATAATCTCTTTCTTGGCCTTATGCCTGCGGGCCAGGAGGGACCCGCTGTGGGAATCTGTGCGGGCCCGAATGTCTCCGTGGACATGAGGCCTTATACATGAAGAACTGTGTGACAGCAGAAATGTTAACCCCTTCCTGCCCCAGGATGCAAATGTATGTCCTGGTGGGAAGGGGTTCCCTCTGGATGGCTCGGGCACGAAAGCTGAGCTTGCGGGAATTGGCTTTGACTTACAGCTGGGTTCCCGCTGCAACAGCGAGGATCAGTGAGAACATAGATTCCCACCGTTAACACCCTACATGCAGCAGTCATTATTGACCACAGCATGTAAAGTGTTTACAGAGGGGGGTGCGCCCTCTGTGACATCATCGGCCCTCTGCCATGTAATCTTGGAGGGCCGATGGGTTGCGTTGGCAACAGGCAATGGCATCTGGATATGCCATGGCCTGTGATTGCAATGAGAAGATAATTAATTTCCTGGAGCCCTTAGGCAGCGCACGCACAAATGGGTGACGTCCCCTCGGTAGAAGCAAGCAGACGGGTTAGTAAGCGGCAATTAACTAATCAATTGATTAGCCCACCCTATAAAGCAAGGCAGAGAACTTGTGTCCGAATTAGACAGGATGACGCTCGTCTGAACGGCTGCACGAGTGCTGATGTCACCGCTGGGTTGTTGGCGCTCCTGCAGAGCGTTCAGACAAGCAGATCCCCGCTGGCTTCTAGCAGCGGTCCTCCTTCTGCGAAATTTTATTTTTTAGTTTCTTTTTTTTAGAAATGGCGCTGATGGTGGCTGTTGTGGGCGCTCCTTGTCCTGAAGAGACCCCAGACTCTGCTAGACCTTGATGGTAGATGGTCTGCGGGCCGCCAACAGAATAGGGATTACTTAGGGAGACCTGATTCTCTCCGGCTTCTGCCTTTATCTGCCGGGCTGTGAGGATGCGGCACAGAATGTCCCCTGCGGGTGGAAGTCTCCAGTAGTTGCCTTCAATAGCACCCAAGCCGAAGGGAAGGCCGTCCGATGGGGCCGGGATGGGGTGACGCTCCTCAATCCAGCCTGTTCCTCTAGCGCCTTCCTCAGTATTCTAGGGTGCGAGGGAGTGGCGGCGGGCATACGGGGGAGCGGATGGAGGCCAGCTACAGACAGACCATCTAGTGTCTGAGCCCGCTGGGGAGTCCGCTGTCACCGTGTCCTGTAACACTTCTCCTTTCCCCAGCATGCCGCTCTTGTGGTGACGGGGCCGCTTCTATATTTTGGACTCTCCTGGGATGATTGGCCGAGATCCCAGTCCGTATAATGCAGCATCAGTAGCCGCGATCGCGGGCCGCCTGCCGGCATTTGGTAGATGCCCAACAGCCGTCCCAGCGGTCATCGCTCCTCTGCTTTTACACAGGAACGATCGTCGCTCAGTAAAGGGAGCCGCAGCGGCCGGGGATCATTCCAGACCGCCCGCCTCCATTCGCAGTAAGCCGGCCTCTTGCGGTCTTCTAACTTATGGAATCGGCAATTAGGCTGTGGGGAAAGTTCAATGAAATCGGCCCCTGCGCCGCGTCCTGCAGACTATTCCATCTGGTGAGGACGTCCCGCAGTCCTCTGCCTTGCTTCGCCTTGGGGTAGGCGAACTGATTAGTTGCTGCTTATTAACCTGTCACTGGTTGCATGTAGGGAATTTACCCCATTTGCTCTTGTGCCGCCGGAGGAGCAGGAAAAAACTTTGCGCAATTTCCCCTCTGTTTTTTTTGGGTTTTTTTGCATCGCTGCCTTCAAACACATAAATGTGGTTTTGGCGCGGAGTCGGCGGCGCTTCGCTGGACATTTATATTCAGTGTCTGCTGTGTGTGATGCAGAGCCTGTCGGAGAGAAAGAAGAAGTCGCAGCAAGAGCGTCAGCGGGCGGAGGAGGAGCAGGAGGAGCTGCGGAGAACCTTCCAAGAGGAAGTCGAGAATCTGAGGCGACAGCTGAAGAAAAGTCGCGAGCAGGCGACCGTAGAGCAGGTCAGTAGGGGGCGGAGTGACGGCGGGTGGGGAGACCATTAGCGGTGCATCGGGCTGAGAGCGCATCATCGGTTGCTCCATCTGTCCAGCAGATGGTTCCTTCCACTTGCCTTGTAATGTTCCTGACTTTCCATGCCATCGGATATCCTGGGGTTCACTTACTTTTGTCCTGTCGCTGTGCAGCTATCCTCCCGGGATCACGATGAGCAGAAGCTGCAGGATCAGGCCGCCCAGATACAGCCGCTGCGAGACAAGGTGATTAGCGCTGTCCCTCCGCAGTCCTTCCGGTCTGGATGCCACGTGTTTTAGGTCACATGACTGGCTCTCGCCTCTCCGTGTCTTTCGCAGTGCGCCCAGTTACAGCGCCAGGTAACCTCTCTAAACGACGAACTTGGAGACATCCGCGTCAGGGAAAGTGAGCTGCTGTCCGCCAAAGACCGTGCAGAGGAGGTGAGCGGCTCGTGGGATGTTGTATGGTCAGCATTTCTGCAAACTTCAGTTCCTCACTGCTTGCTGTCAGTGAATGTTACTGCACTTTAACCCCTGATGCTGAGCGTGCGTGCAGCTCATTAGTGTAGTCCTACGTCGTGCGCTCCACCCCGTGTCGTCTGTCATCCTAGTTCTATTTACTGACAGCAAGCATACGTAATGATGATCGTGAAGAATCGAAACGCGCAGCATGTTGGTAAGTTGCAGAACCGCATATGGCGCAATGAATCAGCTGTATTTACGTCATATCGGAAACCATGTGTCGTAACCATAGCAACCGCTAAGCTTGCTACTTTGTCTCATGTTAGTTGCTGCGTGTTTACTTTGTATGACATCATTTTGGTCTTTTTCACGCTCCGTGATTTCGCCCGGCCCGAATATTCTACCCATCGACCACCGCGAACAGAAATTACTGCGACTACAGGAGGGGGCGGCGCAGCTCGAGCCTTTGAGGCTGAAGGTGAGTCGCCCGCTGGTTAAGCGGCACGAGATGGTAGGTAGTTCTGGTGGATTCACACGGGGCGGAAAATCTGCAGAAATTCCACATCAAAACCGCTGCATTGGTGATGCCAGCCCGCAGCGCTCCTCGCCTCCCAATACGCCCGCTGCCTTACCCAGAGCGCAGCCAGTCATGTGACGTGTAAATGGCATCACAAGGTGGCAGCGCCCAGTTGCCGATGAGCGCTGTGATTTGGGCACAGCAGCGCCCTGAATCGGGCGGTCAGAGGAGCGCTGCGGGCCGCCCTCCAGTCAATGTCTGCCCCGATGATGCAGAGATACTGCGGGATTTTCTGTTACGGAGGATCTGCCGCTCTTCCTCTACGTGTGAACGCGCCCTGATGGCGACTTGTCTCCTCCCAGTGCGCACAGCTCCAGACTCAGGTTGCTTCATTAACGGAACAGCTTGGAGACGCCAGTGTGACTAAAGATGAAGGGCGTCCGGCCGGTGATCCTGCCGAGGAGGTGAGCTCTCGTATATCAGACGGCCGCTCCTGCTGTGCAATTCTTGGGTTCCACGAAATGTTTCTTTAGGTGCTGTAACCTGTAGGGGGCGCTGCAATTTCAGCTGGGTCCCCAAAGTGATGTGACCTTGATCTGCAACTACACATCTCTCTATGTAAACCGCAGAGCCCCTGTACTGCAGCCGTCGGCAACCTGACAGGCCTGCTGGGACTTGTAGTTTCCCAACAGCTGGAGAACCACAACTTCTAGACTGTTCTACAAAGTGATGTCATCACACATGATGATGTAATCCTCACAGGTTCGCCTTTGGAGTCTCTCTCTGACTGCATATTTTGTCGTTTGCATGTAATTAACCCCTTGGAGACGCGTTCCTATTTGGGACTTCCCACAGGGGGGAATCCCACAGCGAAAAACTGCGAGATTTCCACCGGGAGTTAATATTTATAGTGATGAGTTCCCAGACAGTTTGCTCTACTGGTTCTCCCTTCCTCTTAGGTGAAGAAGATCATGAACGGGGTGTTCCAGTCCCTCCGGAAGGAGTTTGATGTGGAGGAGTCGTACAGCGGGCGGGCCGTGCTGGGGACCATCATGAGCACTATAAAGGTCGGGCGCAATCCTGGTTCGTGGTCACAGGCCATCTCTAGCTGAGCTGGTGGGTTTGTTACAATGTATCAGTTTAGGTAAGAGCGCTCGGCCTGCGCTGCTGAACTACTGATACATAATAACAAACCGCCATCTTAGTGTAAAAGCGCAACAAGGCGGATTTATTGAAGCGCACCGTCCCGGTCGTCATTAGTCGCTGCTCTGCTCTTCTTTACACCCAGTTTCAGCTCTATCAAGCGGTTTTCCATGTAGATTCTCCTGTTTTACTGCGGCCTACTGTTTGCATCCACTTACGGATGGGGGACGTCCTCAGCTGCCGTTCTGCCAGGACTGGACAGGCGGGACTGCCTCTCCCACACTTTCCATGCTGCCTTGCACAGCCAACGACAATCAACTGCATTAGTAACTAGCAGCATCCCTGTGTCCTTGTTCCTAGAGAAGCGTAATGCCTAACGACTGGCAGTGGATTGCAACAGTGCTGGAAGGGAGACCTCTAGTGGCAGCTGCTTCAAACTTGATTTTCAGTGGTAAAATGCAAAACCTTTAAGGTGCGTTCACACGATGTGGAAATACTGCTGAATTTCGGCAGCCAAACCCTAGGTTAGGGTAACCGTCCAGTTGGAGAGGAAGGTGCAGCGTTTTGCTTCCTCTACTTGTCAGCAGGATTTGCTTTCATCACCTTAATAGTAAATGTTTCTGCGGCATCGTGTGAACGCAGCCTTCATACAAGGAAATCCGCAGATGGGCGAGACGCACCGACTGTCAGACGCCCGTTTAATTCTGTCCCACATCTGCAGCAGTTGATGACCGCGATGCCCAGTGGTAATAATTGTGGGGTAGTTCCGTACTGTCTGTGGTCCACGCTTACCATCCTCAGCGGGCACGCTCCTGGCACATATGCTAAACAGAACCATTAACCCCGATTTGCCTGACAGTCCAGTTTGGCCTCCGTACGATGGGAGTTCTGTCCTGCATGGAGTAGGGCAGGAAGGTGAAACCATTCATCATGTGGGATACAATGTTTTCACTGTGGCCGCCTATGGGGATAGGTTACCTTTAACCACTTCATCCCCAGGATGTCATGTGGGTGCCGGGAAGGCTGTATGGCTGGACCCCGATCGGTGTGATTGCTGTTTTCGGCTGTTAACACTTTAAACGCTGCTGTCCATTCTGACAATGGCATTTAAATGCACCAATTGGTACCCGGGGGTCCCTAACAGCCCCCACTCCGTGAGATCCCAAGGTGCTGCTTGGATGCCATGGCGGTCTGGGGCCTTCTGAAGGCCCCCAGGGCTGCTATGGCTGATCATGATGTGCCTGTGGCGTGGCGTCAGACTGCCTGACGAAGGAAAGTAAAAAAAAATGTAGTTATTAGAAATGATAAAAAATGTTAAAAAAAACCCTTCTCACAAATTTATAATTAAAGTCTGATCTATCTAAGTAAGGCATGATCCCGCACAGTGAGCACCGTCAGGGGAAAACACAAGTGCCAGCATTGCACTATTCTGCCCCTGTTGAGGCGAAGTCCCCTTCTGGACGGACGCTGGAAGAAGTCGCCTCGTGTGACCTTTATTTTACATCCGGATCTTGTGGCATAAAGTGGCGCTCTTTGACGCTTCTCGGAAATGATTCTTTTTTTTTATTTTTTTTAGACCTTTTTTAAAACTGTTTAGTGAGCTGCAAAAAGTATGTGAACCCTGCAGTAGATCTGTTGTATGCCATAAGTGTCACGTTTTTGCTAGATCTTCCTTGAGGAGCGCGATGCGACTGGACCAATTTTTTTTTTTTTTTTTTTTTTTTTTTCAGGCAACCACACTACAGTTACTTAACAAAACTCAGGACGAGCCGCCGGCGGGCAGCAGCGGCGAGGAGGAGGAGGAGGAAGAGGGTGACGAGGAGGCTGAAATAACGCCACAACCTGAACCACATGTGCCAAGTATACAGGCACCCCCCTCCGCAGACCGTGGGCAGGCTGAGGAGGCTCCTCAGACGATCAATGGGTATCTGAGCCAAGAAGCGGCGGTGGAGGATGAGGTGGTGAAGGTGATCGAGGAGGATCTGGATACGCCGTCGGCTCTTGTACACATGATCTCCAGTGATATGCCAGAGTCCAGCATTGTTACCCACGTGGAGGAGATCGCCGGAGAGACTCTACAGCCTGGGACAGCCGCCAGTAATGACCCACCAGTCAGTGAACCTCCGACGGAGGTCGGACCAGTCAGTGGAGACTCGAAGGTGGATGTTCAGAAGTCTGAAGAGCCTCCCGCTCCCTTATCTAAAACCAAGGAGGAGGAGAATCGGGAAGATCCACCTGGAAGCAATGAGGATATTGGCATCTCGATGCCTCCAACAGGAGAGATTCCTACCCACCGCCCTACCGGCAGCCCTGAAGTGCAGGGCAAGAAGGGCGTCAGTCCTGTCCAGGAGAAGACTGGTAACGTCAGGTTAGTTGTGGCCTCTGAGATACCCAGCTTTCCCAAACTCCAGAACGCAGGTGGTGTTGTAGCCTAAAGCTGGCGGTGACCTGTAGGGCCTCATCCATCCCACGGAGGGAAGATTTGCATGGTGGCCATTATCTCGGTCCCCATCACTGACCCAGATCAGGTGATGGGCTACTGACCTGCCCGGTCATGTGACGGCTCAGTCCCGCCATGGACTGATCTCTACTCATTGAATATCTTCTTTCTTTCAGTTTGGCCGAGTCTGATGAAAAGGATTTGTTTAAAGCCGCATCTCCTCCCACTAAAGCGAAACTCGAAGAGGAAGAAGAGGAGGAAGTGGTAAGATCTCTTATCCCATTCACTTGCATTGGCTCCAGTTGTTCAGTTTTTATTGCTTGTTCTGTGATATCAGTCAGACCATCACTAAATCGGCGAAAAACTAAACTGGAGCCAAATGCAACCTTCCCCCAACAATGGTGGCTGGCATACGGCTACAGAAGGGGTCCGCAGGCATCCACCCAGCAACAGAAGCAGATTCTAGTAACGCCCGTCCACAGAGGATGACCCCCTGTTACTTCTGGGTGCCCCCTTGTATCTTCAGTGAACTCTACTTTACTCCTGCCATGTTTCTCCGAAGATGAGACCTACCCTGATAATAAGCCCTACTCAGAAAATAAGCCCTAGCTACACTAGATTTAAAAAAAAAAAAAAACTGTAATGGTCACCTAGCCGGCGGCATCCTGATCTCTTGCACTGGACGTCGGGGCTGCGGCAGGCTGCCGTGTCCTCCGTGCTGACAGCATGCTCTTCCTGGTAACGGGGTTTTGAATACCCCGCCTTCAGCAAGTAGGTGCTGTGATTGGATCACGAGTGCCGCTGGCTCAGCCAATTCAGTGCCTGCACTCGATTGGCTCATTGAGCACCAACTCTGATTGGCTGAGCCAATGGCGTTCTTGATCCAATCACAGCACTCACTTGCTGAAGGCGGGGTATTCAGAGTCCCGTTACCAAGAAGAGAATGCTGTCAGCACGGAGGACACGGCAGCCTGCCGCAGAACCGGGACGCCGTCAGCGAGGGGAGTATAAGACCATGTCTTCTGTTTGGGGAGCCGCGGTATCCCCTACTGTGGCCCTCCTGAATGGGGCATTGCACACCTCACGCCCCGGTCACATAATAACAGCGTTCTGTTCCAGGAGCCCAAACCTCTTTGCTTGTTTGCCGGCCGGATGAGGCCTTGTTTTTTGTGGGACAAGCTGCGCCCTCTGATGGAACCCGCCGGGGGCCGCTATTGTGCTGCTTCACTGTTGGTCGTTGTTTTGTTTTTTTTGTGGTAGAAAATGGGGGAAAAAACACAGAAATCCCCCGGTTTTTTTCCTTCAGCTTCCTCCTCGGGTTCCCCGTACGGTGTGGATGATGTCGCTCTTCTGCCGGTCGATACAATTTATTTAGTTTGTTTTCTTTTGTTACTATTTTTCTACCATAAAAACCCTTTTATAAACTGATCGTATCGCCGCCCCGGACTGCAGAGCGCTTGTCATTCTCCACCCGGGTCTCTCTGAGGTTCGGACGTCTGCAGACCGACTCGTAGTTTCCATTGCTGCTGTTTTGGGGTGACTCTGACATTTGTGGTTTTTATTGCAGCAGCAATTCTGTGTTGTTTTTTTGTTTTTTTTTCCTTAAATTGTTGCGCAGTGGAAACAATCCGCTGACTTGATACTTTGTATCAGTCTGTTTGGACGCTTTCGTGTATTTTTTTTTTCATTTCTTTATTACTTTTGCACAATAAAAGCCCCTTTATTAGATCAATAATTGTGTTTGTCGCCGCGACCCGGAATATTGGAACTTTTCACCCCATGAGTTGCGGGTCTGGTCTGTCATTTCCTCTCGCATTACTTTGGGTTAACTGCGACTTTCTGATTTTTTTTTTTTTTTTTTTTTTTTTTTTTTTTAAATTGCTTTTTTCTTTTTTGTGAAGTAGATGAATGAAAAATATCAATTCTTGCATGTTTAACTTTTACACGGTTTATCTTACGGGATAAAGGATATATTTGTACGGTCCGGGTCATTACAAATGCGGCAACAGGGCTTTATTTTTTTCTGTGAAGAAGGAAGTTTATTGGGAAAGGAGTTTAGTTATTTTTTTTTTATTTTTTTTAACCCTTTTTCCCTGTAACACGTTTCTGTCCCTCCTTGTAACGTGAAGATGCAGCATTATTGTAGCCCCCATCTCCGCCATCAGACCCTGCCAGAATCCGTGTGATAGGCTGGCATGCTTGACAGACAGACGCCTCCAGCTGCCATTGAAATCCATCCTCACCCCATGATTGCATTGCCAGGAGGAGTTATCTCCCCTGTCGCCAGCTAACGTGCCGTGATCGCTACTGATCGAGGCATGTAAGGGACTTTCACCCGGGACTGAACAGGCCGCATGAAGCGCCAGAAGCCACGATTTCGTCTACAATTAACTTTTGTCTTCCATCTTTAGAGCATGAAAGGACGCCCTCCCCCGACGCCGCTCTTCGGAGAGGATGATGAAGAGGACGACTTGGACTGGTTGGGGTAATTAAGATGGACCTGATGCAACATCTCAAGAGCACGAGAGCGCCAACACCAGAAAACTGGAGGAACAATGAACTTGAGTCACAAAGCCATGTCTGCGCGGAGGGCGGGGCCAAGGAACCAACATCCGCTCCAGTCACATGTATTTATGTTCAGCTGCACTGGGGAAATATGGCAATCATTGACTGCGGAACGGAATGATGTCGTCCGAGGTCGGCCGCCTACAGGTAGAGCTCCCAGAATGCAGTGCAGGAGGGAGCTCATGCCCCAGAATGCAGTGCAGGAGGACGTGAGGGCTTCATCGCCTCTGCAGTATGGGAGGAGCTCATCTATTAGTTATTGCAGGTCGTATGTTACTAACTGGATACAGATCATGAAACGCTACTAATCCCGGCGTCTATATTTTTTTTATACTCTGTAGATGCAAAACAAGCACATTGTAACTAAATAAACCTCGTTCGCAGCGCCTGATGTCCTCGACTCGTTATATTCTCTTTCTGTATTTATTACAACTACGTGGTTTTGTATTATGCAGTCGGTTCAGTTCTTAAAGGGGCGTTACAACCGCAGTGTATCTTCTGTTTACCATACAGTCAAATATGATCTACTTCTCCCTGTTATCAGCCACATCACATTGTGAAAAGACTGAATAAGTGACAAAGTACAGAAAACTCCCGGAACGCCCCTGCATTAGACAGAGCGCCCGTGTAAGGGCCCACAGAAGCCCCAACAGCCGGCCCAGCAGTGATGGCTCTTGTGCGTTCAGGGGATGGAGGCGGAGCGCAGGGGATGGAGGCGGAGCGCAGTGGCGATCCCTTCCCCCGCCCGCCTACATTCACAGTAAACTATCAACAACTGTATACACGGGCCGATTGCTTTTTTTTATTCCTGCACATTCCCAACAACTAATACATTCTCAGCCATGGTTCCGCTCGTGCCGCATTTACACTGAAGGATTATCGCATTCCTGCCATCCAGCGAGAACTGGATTGTTCAATGTAAGGCCGCTTTCACACTGGCGACCAAATCACGCAATGTTCTCATGATGTGACGGCGCTACAAATCACATGTCTGTGCAGCCGGCGCTTCCAACGGGTTCCTTCACACGAGCCATGTCTTGTAGGCTGCTAGATTGCAAGAAAAAAAAATGCGGCATACTCTATACAGCGGCGATTTGCGATGTTTTGTAGTCCTTGTTTCCCTATGGACCCTTCCTTTGTGTTGCATCACATGAAAACGTGGCTTTCATGCGGTGCGATGCAACCTTTACAGTAGGAAATCCTACTGTTTGTCCCACAAAAAAGCCCTAAAAGGTGCTGCCCGCTCCGCCGCACGTCTCCTCTGCAGCCCTGGCAAACTTGGTTGTAGTATTCAGCCACAGCTTCCTGGTCAGGGGGTTCAAAATCCCCGCCTCCAGGAAGCACTGGCTCTGATTGGCACTCGAGAACCAATCACAGCCAATGCAATGATTGGCTGAGTCGCAGTGCTCAAGAACGAATCTGAGCCAGTGCTTCCTGGAGGTGGAGTTCTTGAAAACCCCTGACCCCCTCTAAGCACTGGCTGAAGACTACAAACAAGTGCCGGCGCTGCGGTGAATTGTGGCTGAGCGGACCGCACTTGCTACAGTGATTATTCTTATATATTTCAAGTTCCCCTGAAAATTCTGGCAAAAGAGCGCTACGAAGTCGTGTGACTTTGTAGCAACAGAAAATTGCGATATTGTACAGAAAACGGCTGCGATCTTTCTTGTGGTGATATCGCTGTCGCTCGTGTGAAAGAGGTCTAAAAGGGTCTTAAAGTGTTTGTACCACCATCCACATTTTTCACCTAGGAAAAGGATAGGTGATGACAGTCTGATGGGTGGGGGTCTCTGCATGGAGTACCCCACCAAACCTGTGAGCTGGGGTCCGATGCCCCCCCCCCCCCCCCCCTCACTGTAGGCTCGCTGCACACCCCCCCCCCCCCCCGAGGAGGAGGTTGAATGGAGTAGCGGTCACACATGGAGCCCTTGTACTCAACTATTTCTGTCAGCCTCATGTAAATGAATAGAACAGCGCCACAAATGTGCGACCGCCGCTCTCTTCATTCTCCGTGTCACTGTAAGTGGGTGCAGCAAGATGGAGACACCGGACCCCCATTATCTGCATTGGTGGGGCAGACTTCTATCACCTATCCTATAGAAGGATCGCGCTGAAGCCTGTGAGCGGCTGAGCGATCGTGTGCACAATGACCGCCCGCCGCTGCTTACGGATTCTGTGTGATTTGGGGCTGCAGCGCTGGGCGACAATATTCAACGTCTCTAAATTTTAATTCTCTTCTAATGTCCCAGAAATCCCCTTTAAGATGAGTCTGGAGGAATTTAAGGATTCGTTCACAGGGGCGGAATTTGCTGCCAAGTGTCCGTTCCACAGCACAAAATATGCACCTTGTGATGCGGGATTCCCTTTTGTGCGAGGAGGTGGAATCCGCACAGAAAACCCACCGCTAGAAGTGACGCTGCGGGATTTAAACCCGCACCGCAGCTCCGTTTCTGCAGCGTGTGGCCGGAGTTTTGAATATCTCATCCACTTTGCAGCTACTTTAAATGGCGCAGACTTCCAGTGCGGACCTGGCCTGCCTGCGCCGTGCAAGAAATGCAATACTCAGTTGCTTTGATGATTGAGCTTTGTTAATCTTTGGCGCTTCTTACACCTAATCTCATAGCAATAATACAGAGACGGATGTGGGTCACATAATCACCCAGTCTGCAGATACCGACTCATCCGTGCAGATCGAATTTCTTTTCAGTCAATGATGGCGAGGAAAGGGTTAAATAGTTTGATATAGATTGTGGAGGAAATGATCAATGGGAAACCAATCTAGACTCTACAAGCCGCATTGTGGAGCCGCTGATGGCGGTTAATGTTCTCGTGGACCTCGCTGACTTGTGATTGCCGCCGTCCCCTTACACCCCGCTTCTTCTCGCCCTCCTTGAGACGTGACAAAGTTCTCCTTACCTTCTGCTTACTTTAAGAATATAAGTATGAAGAAAATGCAGATGAGTGATAAGATGAGGCCCACAGCAAAGCAAAGTCTTATACTGTCCGCCGAAATCGAGGTGGGGGTTGGAGATGGGTGGGCTTCTGATAGCGCCACCCTCCGTGTGATTCCTAAGAGATAGGTGCTTCGAACTTCTTGCATGTACCTGTCGCCCCAAAGCTGGCCTTCGTCAGAGACCATCACTTCACTGACGGTGAAGATGGAGGGCCGGGGAGATTGCATCTGGGCCTCGGACAGAGATGGTGAATTTCTTCCACTGGAGCAACCGGAGCTTTCCGACTGACAATCGGAGTTATTACTGACCACCGTGGCCATGGAAGCGCGGCGCAAGGTCTCTTCATCCGTCTTCAGGGCTTGCACCCCTTCCTCGGGTATGACTGTGACCTTGCGGCAGAAGGGGCACACCACAAAGGTCAGCAGTAAGCTATGGCACACCAACCTCCGGAGACAGTGCAGGCAGAGGTTGTGCCCACATTGTAATGTTCTCGGTGCCCTCGACTTGGAGGCGGTCTTGAAGATCTCACAGCAGATGGTACACTCTCCAGGACCGTCCACGACCTGGGCCTCCAGGGCTGGCAAATCCATGGCGCCCGCTTCACTTAGGATCTTCTTGCTCAAAACGTAGTGGCTTCTCCTTTAAATTAATGGACATCCCATTCGTGGCTAGCATCGGCTGCTCCTTGTGTGCATCTCAGCATTCCTTGAGGCCCGATTCTTTTGAAGAAACTTAAACTCTTGCTGTTGAACCCGAGTTTAGATATCCGGAACTTCGAGTTTATCAAAACAGATCTTTCTAGTCCCATAAAACAACATGACCAAGAAGGAAGCTGTGAAGATCGCCACCACTTGGCCCGGCCCAAACCCAAGGTTCGGAATTTCTGTAATTGGAGGGTAGCAGTTGGTGTAGTTGTACAGTTTTCTGGACCTTTCTGGAGAAATTGAGGAACCTCACAGTCCAGCAGCACTAATCTTGGAGCTGGACCTTCTCTAGTAGACCATGGATGATCAGCAGATCTTCTGGCTTCCTCTGGTCCACCGGCTCCCGCTCTGCATTGCTCCAAGCTTCATGTGTAATATTCCTCCAGTCCGGGATTCCACCTCCAAATACTTTCCCCCTTAGTTGAGAGCTGAAGCTCTAGAGGCGGACCTGGGACTTCAGAGGCATCCAGAGAATTAGTGTCTCTCGCCTTCTTACAAGGCTGATCTTGTGCAGCGCGGACTTCGAGTACAGGGCACGGTCGGTGGATTTATTGCTAACCCACCTGACTGTTGGTGCATGGGGTTAGGATGGGAGTGGTTGCGTAGGGCGGTCGTGGGGGGTGCTGGACTTTGGCTGGACTCCTCAGAGGGAGCAGGGGTTAAGCTTGTGCAAAAGGAACAAGTTATTCCAACTATTGCAGGAAGGGAGGGGGGGGGGGGGTGTTGAGTACATTAAAGGGATGTTCCCAAACATGGATGAGTCGTGGACATCGCTGATTACGATGGGGCCAAGGTGATGACTGAGGAGACTGAGCAGCGTTTCCGTAACTTCCATAGAAATCAATTGAAGTTCTGAGATTGGTGTAGGACTGCGAGCCCCATTGTTTCCGCAGCTGCGGAGTTACTGCTGCTCACTGAGGTGTTTGTAACTCCTATGGACTTCTATGGAAGAAGTTACAGGGACGGTATAGTGCAGGTTGCTTGAGTATTTCCAGCCTCCAGCCCTGCATTCAGGGGGTCGGGGCCTTATTGGCTTTGTATCAGGATACGTGTTTACATGGGCTCTTTGTCTGTAATACGGACCAAAATAGGACATCCTGGTTTTTGTTTCCTGCTTGTAATCTGCAGGTCTGAATGGCCCAATGTAAACCACTGGGGTGTTCGCAGCTTGTGGGGGTAAGCCCTTAACTTTTATCACCCTTTCATAGGAGAGGCGGTAAAAGTCTGATTAGTGGGGGGTCTCTGCTGAGACTCCCAATGATCCTGAGATTGGGGGTCTTGTACCTCCTGCAGTGAAGAGGAGATTGAATGGAGCGATGGCCACACATGTAACGGGACTGTCGGAGAGGAGTACAAGCGGTCGCCATTTCCATCAGCCCCATTGAAATGAGAGGAGGAGCGGCTGTCGCTCCATTCAAGGTGACGTCATTGCAGGTGTGAGGAGCATCCCCGCGGTGATGAGAGGGACACCGGGGTCCCCTGTTCTCGGGGGGGCGTTAGAGGTCTCCATGGTGCGGCCCCCACGGCTCAGACTTATCCTGTCGATAGGTGATACGTGTTCATTGTGCTACAAGCCCTTTAACTCGAGCGGCAGCGATGGATACCTTTAATAGCCTGAGATGGGAACATCCCCTTAAGGGACCTTTCACACGGGCAGGAATCACGCCGCAGCCAAATCCGCAGCTGCAGAAATCCACACCAAGATCCTCAGGTCTGACTGCAGATTTGGGGCCATCTGCAATTATGCATCAGAATCCGCAGGTCGCCTGTGAAGTTTGCTGCGTCCCAATTCTGGCCTGTGTGGAAGATCCCCACGTAGGACGAAGGCTGCGCTGGGCGAACGGCGAGCTGCATCCGCGATTCTCCAGTACGACTGCCATTGCACAGCACTCAAACCCCCCGTCCGTGTGATATGTGAGACACCGGACCCTGCGAGCCCCAAATCACGGGAAACTGCGACCTGCTGCAGGATTTCTGTCTGGTCCCACTGCTGCCCGTGTAAATTAACTGTTTGGAAACAATGGGTTAATACGCTGCGCAAGTTCTGTGTGTTACGTAAATGCACGGACCTCGGCTGGTTGTCTTGACTATGTAAATCCGTCCTGCGGGCGATGTGAGAGCGAGTGAAAACACGGTGATTTACAATGTTTTCACTCCTGCGATGTGGCGAGAAAAAGAAATCATGGCGTTCTCTATTTTATTGGGTTCTGCAATTTTTTTTAATCCCCCCCCCCCCCCCCCCCCTTTCCCTATGGAGCCTCCTTTTTAATTGCATCACAAAGCACAGACTTGCGATTTACGTGCGACGACGTGTTTTTAACATTAGAAAGTCCTATTGAGTTTCACGCTAGAAAAATTGCGCAATTTTATCGCGGACGGCAGCGATGCGAGGTTATCAAGAAAAAGCATCACTGCCGCTCAAAAATCATGGGAACGATTCTCATGCCAAGATCGCGATCGCCAGGGTGAAGGAGCCGCCAGGCCTGGTTTTCAACCTCTGGGTGTAATGGTAAATCTTCCTATTCACTGACAGCTAGCAGAGATATTTATGAGCTGAAGTCTCTCGCCAGCCTGTGGTTGGTTACAACATATCAGGCTTACAGAAGATTGTCTAGACTGGGTACAACTGTAACAAACCCTCAGCTGTGAGAAGGATGGCGCCTAGACCGGTTGGCAGCTTCTGGGTGGAAATGTTCACATTCACTGCCAGCAAGCAGAGATCATAAGAAGAGCGCGGAAATGATGCACAAAGTTTATTAGAAAATCGCAGCCCTTTCATGATGCCGAATTAGAAAAGTACATCTGCTTTCTTTCAGAAGCAGCACCACACCTGCCTGCAGGTTGTCTTTGGTATTGCAGCACTTAAGCGAGTCTGTGCTGCAATACTTTGTACAACCTGCGGCCAGGGATGGCGCTGCATTTAAAATAAAGCCAAAAATATTTTTCTAACCCGGAACAACTCCAATAAATGTACAGTTTTTTTTCCCTTTAAAGCAAAACACACTCTCTGGTCTCCATGCAAAGGCACTTTTTATTATAGGGCTAGGTCCTGGAGTAGAGCTATCCCCTCGCTACGCGGTGAGGGGGACATCACGGTGCACAGAGGTATACAGACGGGTCACGGCATACAGTGGGGACACAGTTCTGACAGGTAGTGGGGGGATTCCTGCACCAACGGATGTGTGGAGGAAATCGGCGACCCCCCCAAATTGTAACCAATGATGGGGCGCAGCGGCAACGATACCGGAGCCGACAAGACCAGAAGCAGAAGCCCGTTTGATAATCCGGCATGTTAACGTTTCTGGGCGGCAGAAGGTTTCATCACACAAGAAAACTGCGTTTTATAGATAGAAATCCAGCAAACCCCTTTGCACTCTGAACGGCCCGGCCGCTCCGCGCCAATCCTGGGGACGTTCCCACAGCCGCTCCGCGCCAATCCTGGGGACGTTCCCACAGCTGCTCTGCGCCAATCCTGGGGACGTTCCCACAGCCGCTCCGCGCCAATCCTGGGGACGTTCCCACAGCCGCTCCGCGCCAATCCTGGGGACGTTCCCACGGATGTGCGATCGGCTGTTCAAACCCCAGGACCGCCTTCTCACAGAGCGGATTCCACAAGAAGCGGAAAACCCACAAGAAACCCACCTACACGGTGCGGGCTCTGCTGTGTTTTTTTTAGCGTATTGGCGCAGATTATAACCGCGGCGCATCGCTGCACGAGTAGCTGAACCGTTAGCGTCCACAACAGCTTTCAGATATGCTGCACCCTGTGAAGATGATTGCAACCCCCTCCGCCTGCCGCAACAGTCAATGCTGCAGGATTTACGGAGGAAGAGCCGCTGCGCAACTTGTGCAGCATTTACGCTGCGTGTGGAGACGCCCAACGGTCCGTTCACGCAAGGAGGGGGTGATGGGGATTTTGTACAGCATTTCTGCATCGAAACACGCATTTTGGCTCTGATCCGCTTTCAGCCTGCAGATTCCCGCGCTCCTCTCACCTTCGAGCCCCAAGAGCGCACAATGTCTACCACTACTGGGCGCCACCAGTCCGATGATGGGGAAGTCACTTCTGCATCACCCGAACAGCACTTGGCGGCGCTCAGTAGTGGTTACCAGGGGACGGCGAGCGCTCCGTATCCGCAGGTGGGAGGAGCCACGTTACGTGGATCTGACGGTTTTCGATGCAGAAATGCTTTTGTTTTTGCCACTGCAGAAACTCCGCAGGACGTCTGCTATCCGTAACGGACCCAAAGGGGGCCGCAGAATCACCAGAACGTTCCACAAGACGCTGCGCAATATTCTGTTGTGCAGAGAAATCCGGCCCGAATTCCACGTGCGACAGACGGCTTTGGACACGGATTTGAAAATAGCTCAATTCTTCCCACAATTACATTAAAAAACCCCCATTTGAACGGCGTTCGCACGGCGCTGACTTGCGGCGGATTTCGTTGTACGCTTTCAATTGAATTCAAATCGGAGGGATGAAATCTGCGGCAGATCAGCGAGGTGATGAGATCGTGACAGTGGAATATTCCGGAATGTGTGAAGGCACCCTAAGACCGGGTTCTGTTACCTGGAAGGGCCCATTTAAGGGTTAACCGTCTCCCACAATGCTCCCTTCCACCTGACCGCTCCCCTCACCCGTTTCTGCAAAGTTTAACCGGACGGTCAATTATTTGCCTGCGGTCCGTGAGGGGGGCAGAGTCCGGTCGGAGCATCTGATGTTTTCATAATGAAGGACGGGGTCACAGCGAGGAGCCCGATGACCCAAAGTACACCAATCACCGAGCCCCGTGACGCGGGAGACTTGCGGTCAGTTTCTCACATTGCGTCCCGTAAAGCAGGGAGGCTATGCGCTCGGTATGAGCAGCCGGGGGGACGTCTCCTGCAGATACCAGCGGCAATATCACACATTGGGAGAGACCAGTGCTAAGAAAAAACGGTAAATTGGCGAATCGCAACTACTCAGGCTGCCATTGGAGGGGGAAAAGAGCTCGGCCTTGATTGTGACGGGCGATATATAACCGGTGGCGCAGCTCCAAGTGTCGGTCGCCACGCGGTGTATTACTCCTCCGTAAGATGCAATGAGATTTTACGCCGGTTTCGCAGTGACGGAAAAATACCCTGCGTGGCGATCGCACCTCGGAGGACATTAGCGCAGAGACTTCCCATTTAGTTGCAGTGGGATGATGTCCTGGGGTGCAGGCAGCGGAGGGAGGCCCTATATAGCCGGAGACGGTCGGCATGGTCATACGCAGCGGCGATAAATACCCAAAAACATATTTACACGTTATATAAAAAATATTAAAGAAATACAATGTGGGAAACGAAAAACAAATAAAAAATTCACAGCAATAAAAAGAACTGACCGAGAACCCCCAAAATCCTGGCTGCGCCTCGGGGTCAGTGACTGGGAATGAGGTCGAAGGTCGCAGGTTCAGGGCTGAACACTTCACCTGTAGCGGTTGCAAGCACGCGGCTGCGGTCCACAAATAAAGCGCTTCGCCCTGAACCTGCGACCTTGGACTTCATTCCCAGTGACTGACCCCGAGGCGCAGCCAGGATTTG
This sequence comes from Eleutherodactylus coqui, assembly GCF_035609145.1. Classification (NCBI taxonomy): domain Eukaryota; kingdom Metazoa; phylum Chordata; class Amphibia; order Anura; family Eleutherodactylidae; genus Eleutherodactylus; species Eleutherodactylus coqui. The sequence continues at coordinate 6,051,845 of NC_089846.1, read as the reverse complement.
GGGGTTCTCTGTCTGTGTTTTACCGTACAACTTCCAGGACTCTCGCTCACACGCTGGGGAGCGGTCGGGGCTCAGTCGGGGTGCAGTCGGGGCTCGTGTGGTCTGGGCTCGGTCGGGGTGCAGTCGGGGCTCGGTCGGGGCTCAGGCGGGGTGCAGTCGGGGCTCGGTCGGGGCTCAGTTGATGCTGCAGATTTTCTGAAGTTGTGCGGTGGATCTGCCCCAAGTAGTCGCACCCTAAGAGTATCTTCACATGGCAGCAAATTCTGCCCCAATAATCCCAGCATCCTGCCGCGGATTTTGGGGTGAATCCGCACGCTGAATTTCCCTGTCAATGGGCAAAATCCATGTGCAGAATTCCAATGCGGAAAATCCCGTTTCTGCGTCAGGAACCGACATGTCACTTCTTAATGAGGAAAAGCGTCGGAATTCCACGCACGGATTTTGCCCATCGCCAGAGCTAAATCCGCACGAGTCAGCAGCAAAAACGGCGCCCGAAAGACACTGATTTTGCAGCCGTTTTTAGGGCAGAATTCACGTGGAACATCCCGCTGGCGCTCCGTCCGTCCGTCCGTTATTCCTGATGCGTGTCTGCTTCCCCAGACAGATAATGCAGCACACGAATTGTTACCCTATTGGGCGGATTCACGCACTGCAGAATTAGTGCGCATTTTCTGCAGATGAAACGCTTACTAAAATCTGCGTCAAAAACCGTGAGGCTGGAGTCACACGGTCGTGTTCTCGGCGGAAATCTAGCAGTTTCCCGAAAAACCGCAAGCTTTCTGCTAGGAAAGTGCAGCTTCAAAGCCGGCAGCACTTAGCAGCGGGTTTTGGAGCGGGTTTCTCGCATTCTTTTCTGTTGCAGCCGACTCTCCCATAAAGAAGCGCAACAGCAGCAGGAAGAAAAAAAAAAAGAATGGACATGCTGCGTCCCAGGAATCCGTGCCGCCGTGCCAACTTTGCTGCGACGGATTCGCCACGCAGTGGCCAATACCGGGATTAGCGACAAATCCGCCCGGTGTGACCGCAGCCTAACACTGCTGTATATAGGGGAGCAGATGACCTGCAGCAGACGTCACCCCATCAACCGAAAGGAGGGAAATCTGCTGCGGACCCGCGCCAAAATCCACAATAAATGGTCAGGTTCTGCCGCAGATCCGTGCCAAAAGCCGAACATACTGCGGAGTTTGTTGCGGCTCTACAGCAAAATCCGCTACATGTGAACGGAACCTACAGAGGTTTTTGGGGACTGCAGTATTTTTTTCTATCGATGATCTATCTTCAGGATGGGCCATCGATAGATGATTGGTGGGTGTCAGTCGCTCAGGACCCCCGCCGATCAGCTGATACCCAGCATCGCTGTTAGACCGGACAGTGGAGGCACATATTCCACCTTCCCTACTGCGGCTGCCCGGGTTGGTAATGCATTGAATTCAATGGGAGCTGAACCTGCACTACCAACCTGGGCCACTGCATTACAGATGGCGCAATCCGCTTCCTGTGCTGTCCGTACTCACAGTGGTGCTGTGAATCAGCTGATGGGTGGGGATCCTGAGCAGCGGACCCCCGACAGTCATCTATTAATGTTTTATGAGGGGATCGGGCATTGATAGAAAAATACCCAAAGTCCCAGAAAACACTTTTAAAACCTGGAAAAACTAAATTCTTGAGCCCGGCCCAAATATTCACAGTTTCTTCTGCTTTTTTCACTCTTCACGAAGGTGGGGAAGACCTCCGATGAAGCGCTGGGATAACAACACTCATATGTGCGGGGCGGAGTCACAATCAACATGGCGTCCTTCATAGACACAGCAGAGCCTCATAAGAGCAGTAGTAGCGCATCGCGGCTCGAGGCGCCGGACGGATTCCACCTCATCATAATGTAATAAATTAATCTATGGTACACGGACATTTACAAATAAAATAACGTATAGCAATGGCGACATAACCGTCCCTGGCGATACACAGCGGGGCGCAATGGAGCAGAAATCACCCCTGAGAAGCTCAGTGTCAGGAAATAAAGCCACAGAGCGAGTGGAGACATATATAAGGAGCGAACGCCACTGCATAACCACAACCGTCACCTTGCCATACCGTGACTATCCACTGGGGGCAGACAAGGAGTGCAGACTACAGGGCATCATTGGTGGTTGTACACGGCACTAATCTATCCGCCGGCCGCTCCCGCAGGCTAATACTTGACAGTCAGGTCTTATATTCTGTTCCTTTGTTTGTTGCCACAAGGGAGGACGGCAGCCATCTTGTTGTCGGCGTTCTTAAGTGCTCTGGTAGATCCGTATACGTTGGCTGATGTCTGTGCGACACAAGGGGCATGTGTGAAGGGCATCTCCACAGTTGGCGCAGCAACAGACGTGCCCACAGGGAAGGAAGATTTCTTGGGCCTGGAAAAAAAGGGACAGAACAATTATATGAATCCACAGCAGTCGGTGCCACGTGAGCCCCGTCAGTGCCAAGAGTGGGCGAAAGAGCCGAACGTCTTCATTAAAGGGCCGTACATGTAATGGGGGCGAGGGTTGGGGTCAGAGGCCGTACATGTAATGGGGGCGAGGGTGGGGGTCAGAGGCCGTACATGTAATGGGGGCGAGGGTTGGGGTCAGAGGCTGTACATGTAATGGGGGAGAGGGTGGGGGTCAGAGGCCGTACATGTAATGGGGGCGAGGGTGGGGGTCAGAGGCCGTACATGTAATGGGGGTGACGGTGGGGGTCAGAGGCCATATATGTAATGGGGGCGACAGTGGGGGTCAGAGGCCATACATGTAATGGGGGCGACAGTGGGGGTCAGAGGCCGTACATGTAATGGGGGCGACAGTGGGGGGTCAGAGGCCGTACATGTAATGTGGGGTGACGGTGGGGGTCAGAGGCCGTACATGTAACGGGGGCGACGGTGGGGGTCACAGGCCGTACATGTAACGGGGGCGATGGTGGGGATCAGAGGCTGTACATGTAATGGGGGCGACGGTGGGGGTCAGAGGCCGTACATGTAATGTGGAGTGACGGTGGGGGTCAGAGGCCGTACATGTAATGGGGGCGATGGTGATGGTCAGAGGCCGTACATGTAATGGGGGCGATGGTGGTGGTCAGAGGCCATACATGTAATGGGGCGACGGTGGGGGTCAGAGGCCGTACATGTAATGGGGGCGATGGTGGTGGTCAGAGGCCGTACATGTAATGGGGGCGATGGTGGTGGTCAGAGGCCGTACATGTAATGGGGGCGATGGTGGTGGTCAGAGGCCATACATGTAATGGGGCGACGGTGGGGGTCAGAGGCCGTACATGTAATGGGGGCGATGGTGGTGGTCAGAGGCCGTACATGTAATGGGGGCGATGGTGGTGGTCAGAGGCCGTACATGTAATGGGGGCGATGGTGGTGGTCAGAGGCTGCGTCGTAGAGGTGTCTGGTGGTCAACAAGCTCTACACAAGCGGAAGAAGAGGTCACTACACACAAGAGTCTCCGAGAGCCTCTTATAGGCCAAGGGGGGAACCACTTTTAGGGCCTCCGGTGACAAGACCGTCCATCTAATCACCACAACTCTCATCATTTACAGATCTGCCTGAGATGGAACCGCATGTTGGGGTCTGTAGCAGAACGATAACTTCTTCTGGGAGTGTTTCTGACAATGAGTGTATATTACTTGGTGTTCAAACTGCTTCTGCAATGCTACTCAGTCACCCTCTACTGGTTACTTCTGGTCATTACACCCACTAGGGCAGACGCCGCCATCCTAACTGTGCTCTAAGTAGCTTGTAAGCTGCATCAGTGACAGAGGCCATTGGAAAACAACCCTTCCTTGCGGGTTGATCTGTTGCGGCCCCATACAGCATACATCTTACCTCCAGCTCCATGCAGACCACACACTCAGAGATCCTGCTGGCCACATCGGGTAGAGGTAGTGCTGGAGAGCTCGGGCTGGGCTCGCTGGCCGCGGGGGCGCTGGGTTCCACCTCTAGGGTTGTTGGTTTGTCCAAAAATCTGGGAAATTCTGTTTGCAAGTGAGAAAGATTGCGATTAAAGCACAAAACAGAAGTACCAACCCCGGTAATAGTCCTTATAAGAGGTGGTCATATATCCAGAGGAGCAAGCATGGAGGGGCCCGAGTGATCCAGAGCCACCAGCGGGCCGTTCTGGAAAGACCCTCATGTTTATATGAGAATAGGAAGGATTGAAGGCTGCACGCTCACAGGGTCCGCAGTTCGGGGGGAAGCTCTAGTTGCTAGAAGGAACGATGGGCATTTTAGTCCTATGGAAATCAATGAGCCATCCATGTGATGTATAGTGGCTCTGGTGATCGAGGACTGGAGGTCCCAAATGGATTAAAGGGGTCGTCACACAACAGGTTTGAATCCGCAGATGTGGGAATGAAGCTTGGTGCACCACTGATCCATTCACTTCAATGGGATCTTTAGGGAATCTGTGGCGGTCCCATTCAAGTGAGCAGTGATGATGGAAACAATGTAGCACAGCCCACCCGAGGGGTATTCTATACTAGCCTAAAGAAGCTAATACACTGTGGTCTGCCGAGTGCAGGTACTGCAGGGGTGGCGCGTGTCACAGGGCTCTTCTCTGTCCTGCTCGGCCCCCTCAGGCCCTGCACTAGGCATAACACAGTATTCATTTTCCCCACAGCAAGGGGTATTCCAGGCATTTAACCCCTTGCAGTACAGATGACCTATCCTCAGGATAGTTTATCAATAGTTAATTGGCAGCGGTCCACCGTTTGGAACTCCCGGTCATCAGTTGATCTCAGCCACCACACTTGGGCAATAAAAGGTATAACTCCCACTGATTTCAATAGCAGCAATTCCTTCTACTGCACTTCTGGCTCGAATCCCCATGCAGAAGAAACCGTCACCATGCAACCTGCTGCAGCGAGCGTGTTGTATGAGATCAGCCGAAGTCCAGGGCACTCGAGTGGCGGATCCCAGCCGATCAACTACTGATGACCTATCCTGAAGATAGGTTATTGATACTGCAAGGGTTAAATGGCCGCCATACCCTTTTAAGGGCAAACACTTAAGTTAGTTGCATTGCTCCATCCCTGCAGTTACATACAAGGCGGTGCAGGTCCAGAGAGATGGTTGGGGTCTCTATGCCCCTCCACTACGGTGGAGTAATGATCACTTACGTAAGAGAGGACTTTCTATATTTCGCCCTGCGGACTTATTGCGGCACGGAGACTATAAGGCTTCACCTCCTGCCAACCTGCTGGGCCAACAACTGTCTATAATGGCTGAACAGGAAGGACACGGGACTTACCTCTCCTGAGCCTTTGGATTTCTCTGGCCTTCTCGATAATGGATATCTGTAAGCCGACTTCCTCAACGCCGATCTGCAATGAGAGAAACACGCTGAGGTCTGCGGTACACAATACGCCTCTATACAGAACTAGACTGTTATGGCTGCCAGCTGTGGGCAGTAGCACCCTCACCCACCTTCACTGCTATCACCGGAATCCCCATCTGCTGTGTCGCATCATATCTCCAGCTGTTACCCAGGCAAGTAGGGCGCCTGTGAGCTTGGCCCACCACTTACAAGAGCTAGCGGGCACTCCCGAGCTTTTCTGTCCCCAACCTATCCCTGGGTTATTTTAGCCAACCCCTCCTTACCCCCCACTGGTGAAGATGTTCCTGTTTTCTGCCTACTACTCTGTTGGGACCCTTGCATGTGCACCCAGCTTTCCTGAACTCTACTTGTCCTGACCTCAGCCTGATATACTGACTATGTACTTGCCTGCCCCCTTGCTACCATGGCCCTGGGGGGCTATAATCTCCACGGGTCAGCTGACCCTGCCATTATATTACATATTATAATAATGTATTCCTAGCTGTACTAGTGTCTCCTGTTGTGCCCTACGAAGTGATAGTGCCTTGGTACAGCGGGGGTGGGCACCCATGGAGCGGAGCTGCGGATAATCTGCACCAAAATACGGGTTAAATTTCCAAGCCAAAAATGGCACCAAAATCTGCATTATTGGTGTGAAATGTGATGCAGACTTTGGTGCAGAATTCACGGCTTCAATTGAAAGGGGGACGTTTGCTGCAGGTCCAATAAAAAAACTGCATCACAATTCTCACAGGATGGATTTTCACACAGTTTTTGGGGCGGAATCACAGCAAAATCCGCAGCACAAGATATATTGCAGATTTTGATGTGAATAAGCAAGAAAATCCCCAACATGTCATCGACCTCCTATTTTCCCACCGTACCCACCACAAGAACTAATTCCCCTTCTGAGCCCCCCGCCTGGTCTGGGTGTCTCCGGTTCTGTGTCCTCATGCTGGACCCCCTTCTGCATATCACTGCCCATGCTCAGAGTGGTCTCTCTTCTGTGCCCTCCCTCATCCTCATGCTCCTTGTGGTCCCCCTTCTTCCTGTAGTCACAGCGCCCCCCCTAAACCTCTGGCCAATAAGCATACATTATTCGGTGCGCTTTTCCTATTTGTCCGTAAAAAAGTTTGTCTGTCCGTGAATTTTTGAAAAAAATTGTCCAAGAAAACAAAACCTTCCGGTTGGCGGCCCGCTCTTGCTCCGACGTGGTCAACACTACTTGCCTTCTTAAGATCGTCAGGCGTCATCTTCTCCAGCATCTCCAGGCAGAACCTATGATGAGCCAATATAGGCAAATACTTCTCTGCAGAAAGCTCCTTGAGGAGATCCACCAGCTCCTTCTCCAGCCCTTCCTCCTGAGAAGCCAATAAAGACCTTGATGAAGATCAACGAGTTGACGAGCCGTGAAAGCAGCGATTCCCAACCAGAGTGCCGTGTCACTCCGTGGGGACCGGCCAGCATTACTACAAGGCTGCTGACCGCTCCAACTCACTCATTACAGACGGACGCTAGTGAAGCCATCAGCTGCCCCCCCCCCTCTATATATACACCTATAAGATCAAGGGGGTAATTGTCAGCTGGACGTTCAGCGCGGCGGCCGAAGCGTCTGTAATGAGTGAGGTGGAAGAGGTCAGCAGGCTGGTAGGGACCACAGAGGAGGACAGCATCACTTGGCAGGCAGTATGGATATCTGCGACAGACACTATGGTGGCATTGGAGGCCTGGATGTCAAGGCCCTTCAGGGGCATTTGTGACATGCTACTACCACAGGGGCCACTAAGAGGTGCGCTATTACTACTGGGGCCACTAAGGGACACTATTACTACTGGGACCACTGAAGGGTGCGCTATTACTACTGGGGCCACAGAGGGACGCTATTACTACTGGGGCCACAAAGGGACGCTATTACTACTGGGGCCACACAGGGACGCTATTACTACTGGGAACACTGAAGGGTGTGCTATTACTACTGGGGCCACAGAGGGATGCTATTACTACTGGGGCCACAAAGGGACGCTATTACTACTGGGGCCACACAGGGACGCTATTACTACTGGGACCACTGAAGGGTGCGCTATTACTACTGGGGCCACAGAGGGATGCTATTACTACTGGGGCCACAAAGGGACGCTATTACTAATGGGGCCACAGAGGGACGCTATTACTACTGGGGCCACTGAAGGGTGCGCTATTACTACTGGGGCCACAGAGGGATGCTATTACTACTGGGGCCACAAAGGGACGCTATTACTACTGGGGCCACAAAGGGACGCTATTACTACTGGGACCACTGAAGGGTGCTCTATTACTCCTGGGGCCACAGAGGGACGCTATTACTATGGAGCCCACTAAGGGGCCACTATATTACTATAGGGGCCAATGGAATAACAAAGGTAAGATCATACATTTTTGGTAGCGGTGCCCCAAAGCTAAAAAGGTTGGAAGACACTGGGTCAGAGGGTGATCTAGAATGTACCTGGAGCCGGAGCGAAAGAGGTTTCTGGTTCAAGAGCCTCTGGTACTGGATCAGCCAATAGTTCTCTTGCCTGGCCTCACTCTTTGAATCCAATTCCATCTTGAGAAATATGAAGATACACATTAGAGATGATCCCCCATTAAGGAGATACAAGGGACACTGACAACGTTAAAGGTGTTCCCCCCACTTCCAGTTATTGATGACCTACTCTCTGCCACCCAGGAACCCCAGGGATTGGCTGTTTCCTGGCCTGGTGTCTGTGTATGGAGCTACCTTGCTGCAGAGCTCCATACATTGTGCAGTGACTTGGGTCGGTACTGTAGGCTGAATCCTATTTAAGTAAATGTGATTCAGCTTGCAATACCAATCCAGACCACTGCACAATGTATGGAGCTGTCTGCTTCCTGCAGCAAAACAGTTCTGCACACAAATACAGCAGCCTGGAGAAACAGCGGATTGCCAAGGGGTCCTGGGCGGTGGACCCCCTCTGAACTGCTATTGATGATTCATCCTTAGAATAAGTTATCAATACCTAGAAGTGGGTGAAGCATTTTAACAAAGGGTGTTCCTCACTTAGGAGGACTGGGCCATTGATTCTAGTGGGTAATATTTTGGTTCACCTGTGTTGACGCTGCAAGGAAGGTGAATACTTGTCCCCTTCCTGAGAGCCGTATGGTTGTATACGGCCTGACAGTATATGCCCCGGGCAGTCAGCATGTATACAGCATACGCCGTGTGTGGAGCGGCTGCGGCAGCTGCGATCAGTGAGAACTCGATTGTGGCTGCTACAATGCGGCTGTCAAAACTGACTGCGGCATTTAAATGTCCAAGGCAATATTACACTGTGTAAGTGATCACATGACGGCGCGGTCGCTTCCTCTACGGGCGCGAAAATAGGAAAACTGGAAAAATAAGTCAAATAAAGACTTTTTAATCATAAAAAAATTAAACAAAACAAATCCCTTTTCCCAGTGATTTCATCAAAAAATTAAAGTTTACAGATCTGCATACATCGGTATCGCTGCGTCGGTGAGGGGGGATTTACTAAGATGTGACATCATTAACCCTTTCCAATCCATTTATTTTTTCTCACCCATTCTCCCCAGCTCCAAATAAATTGGAGCTGGGGAGAATGGGTGAGAAAAAATACATTTTCCCTGCACCCTCCTGATCTGACAGAGTTCAGGAGGGTGCAGGGAGGGACCTGCTTACCTGTCCGGCGTCTTGTGCATTCTCCTTCTGCCTCCCGGCTCGGCGATCATGTGACCGCTGAGGCCAGGTGACACCTGGCGGTCACATGATCGCCGGGTCGGGAGACAGAAGGAGAATGCACAAGACGCCGGTCAGGTAAGCAGGTCCTTGCACGGTGCAGGCTCCCGGTTCGGCGTTCATGTGACCACCAGGGGTCAGGTAACACCGGCGGTCACATGATCGCCGGCCGGAATCTATGCATTACATAGCGCTAATTGAGTGCTATGTAATGTGTAAAGGAGTGGGCAGAAATGGTTAAAAACCCTTTCTGCCTTCTCCTCGGGGGTCCTCGATGACGACCAGTAAAGCAGTGCATCTGCACCCGATGTGCCTGACGATCGGGTGCAGATGCACTCCTGCACTGCAGTGTCGGGCCTGCCCCGACATCGGAGCTGTGGAGGAAAATTATGATGTCGGGGCAAGCCCGACATTGGACTGGAAAGGGTTAATCCCGCAGGCTGAACGCTGGGAGGAGAAGAATAGACGCCGCCTGAACCGCGCTCTTTGGTAACCACCCTCCCACTAATGTAAATAATGTTATACGGGTGAAGAGATGGCGACAAAGTGAGGACTGTGAAAAAAATGAAGCCGTAATGCAGAAAAAAGTCCGGTATGTTTATTACCTGGTGATCGCACTGCCCCCCCATGTACTGCCCCAAACCTCCCTATTTCCCTAATCCACCCCGTTCAGCCTGATTTTGGACGCCGCGCTCTTAAACTGGCGATATAAAATAAATAAACGCTTTGCATCCGTGGACTTGTGATTTTCGCGCGGCGCAGTACTGCGATGCGGATTTAATTTAAAGATCCCATAAAAAGAATGGATGCTTTGTGAGGAATCGCCCAAAAACAGGAGATGCGGCGACTCCCCCGCCTATCAGCGTCGCTGCAGGAGGCAGACGGGACCTGTGGATCCAGAATTAGACTTTTTTTTATGTTTAGCAATACATTATATTGAGTATTAAAGGGTACCGCTGAAAAATACAACCCGGCCTGCAAAAAACACAAGACCTCCAATAGACGTGTCACCGGGAAAAGAGAAAAAGGTATAGTTTTTTGTTTTTTTTGGTTTTTTTTTTAAGTGTGAATCCGAGAGCTACAGAATGTGTCCTGGATGCAGGAGGGTCAATAACTCTCGGCCATGAAAGGGTTACAGATGGTCGGTGGAGGTTCTAGCAAAAAGGGATGATTCAAAGTGAATAACCCCTTTAAAGGGGTTGTCTGGTTGTAAAATACTTCTGCCCTATAAGCAGGACAGGTCATCAATAGTGGATCTGTGGCATCTGTCACCTAAGATCCCCGCTATATAACCATTCGCCGGGTCGGTGCACTGAGCTAATTTTAACAGGAAGCAGGTAGTTCCGTTCTTTCTGCAGTGGCCAGGCTTGGTACTGCAGGCATTGAAATAAATGGGAACTTGGTCTGCAATACCATGCCTGGCCACTGCAGCAATAACAGAGCTGTCCACTTCCTGCAAAAATCAGATCTGTGCATAAGCGTACTAACCTCGGCATACAGCTGTTCGGCAGGGGTCCTGGGCGACTGACCCCCAGCGATTTACTATTAATGGCTCGTCCTTGTGATAGGGCATATATAGTTTACAATCAGAAGAACCATGAACTCACCAGTACGGCCAACAGCTCCTCTTCTCTCTGTTTCTTATCCTTAAGTAGTTGCTGCAGGAGGTCACTCAGCGCCCGGCGCTGCTCCGCTATCATCCACTGATGCGACAAAAACACAGTCAAGTAGAGGGGGTAATGAGATCCGCCCATGGGGTACATTTTTGGGGCAAATTCATCTTGGGTAGGGGAAATGCCATGACTTCAAAGACCGGAGCTGAACCCAACAGATTCCTAACCCAAAAGGACTAGATGTGGCTTGTGGGGTGGGCTACTGGGGCAACAGTGGGACAAGCGTGATCTATGAATGGGCGCTGTTGATTGGAAGCAATGGTGCAAAAGAACCCAAAAAGCTAATGAAACAAGCAGTTCTTCGTGACTAGCTGCTATGAGGGGGTTAGTTTGTGTTTGGGGTAGGGGTGAGGGTCTATGGTGCTGGTAGATAACAGATCGACTTGGATCTGTTCAATAAGCCCATGCTTAGAATCTACACAATTATATCCCTATTAAACCCACATACCCCAATTACTCACTAATCAACAAGACATCAACATAAAGTGGGGAGCAAAAGGATTAGCCCTAAGGGGAAAAAAAGTGACTTTTTCACCCCCCAGGAAGCCGCGTCTTTTGCTCCATAGACAACAATGCAGCAACACCGCCCCCTATGGTTGTTAATTCACACCAAATGTTAATGTCTTCAGGATTAAGTGAGACAGAAAACAAGATTTTGGTCTTGTCATGAAATCACTTTCTCATCTCGTTCAGTAGGGGACACAGCTGAAGACCGTGGGACGTCCCAGAGCAGTTCCTCGGGGGCGGGCACAAAGTATCCACCTCTGGAGTCCAAGCAGCCTCCCAGGTGGCATCAGTATGTGGGCTAAAGCAGAGTCAAAGGACAGGTACAGAGAATTCGGACATTGCAAGGGTGAGAAGGACTTGGCACGATTGATCCACCCGAATCTAGACAAGGTGTCCAGAGTAACGTGGAAATGCCGGGCCTCTACATACCAATTTAGGTTCTTTACATGCAGAATGAGTCTGACGTATCCGTGCACTTTGGACACCGCGATTAGGTTGAAATAGGGGGACGGGAGAGAGAACGTCCTGGAAAAATAGAACCAGTAGAGACAATCTCCCCAAACCAGGTGTTTGAGACCTGAGTAAGTCCGCTCTCCCTAAACAGGGAAAATAGTCCTCCCACCCTGGGTAAATAGGGTTGGGACCATCGGGCATGACCTTGAGCACTGTAGATGCCAGTAGGACCCTCACTTTACAGGCCCTCTTCTACTGTCCGCGACCCTGTGACTGGGGGACAAAAGGAACGGAAGCAAGATCTCCTCTGAGTAACTCCCAGCTGCCTAGGACTATTCTGTGGAAGGTGGGACTTTTCCCACCGGTGGCACCCAAATCAGAGTGGTCCAGAGGAGATGAGCAGATCCCAGTATCCTGGCATGGAACTACAGGTCCCAACACGCCACACTGCCTTGTCAGCAAAGCAAGGTGGAGAGCCGCGGCGCAGGTGGGAGGTATATGAAGTTACAGGGGAAGTTCGTGGACTGTCGTGGGGGGTTGGAGGGAGATGGACAGGGCAGACGGCCACCAACATTGTGCGGGAGAGGAGGAAGTCCCACTTAACTGGAAGTGCCGTGGCGGTAGCTATAACCAAAGTCTTCAAGCTGTGTCCCCCAATGATACGGACGAGGGGCGCTTCCTGTAAGTCAGTATGAACAGCTCTACTATGTGGACACGCCGCTCCTTTAAATCCCTGGTTTATGAGGAAGGAGCAACGCACTCGCCACAATGTATCTGATCAAAAGGACGAGGTTTGGATTCATTTTACACAAAACAATAATTAGAAAAGAGCCCAAGAGACGAGAGAAGGAGACAAACAACACAAATCTAAGAACATTTAGGCGACAAACAAGGACGACGCAACCAATCAGGACGCAGAACAAGAATCCTCAGACTACACAGTACGATTATCGGCATGTAACCCAGCGGCTGTCTGACTACATTACCGGAGTGCCTGCTGACTGATTCCAGCAGTGACCAGCCGGATTGTTAATGCAGCTCTGGAGTATAATACAGCATACAACTCAGGATTAGCAATAAGCTCTACCCTGATTTTTTAGGGAGGCTTGAAATATAAGCCCTTCCTCGAAAATAAGCCCTAACTGCATTACATTAAATAGCGATACATTACCTATAGTAGGTACAGTCCAGGTCCCCCCTGCTGCTCTTCGGAGCTCCGACATGCTTCTTGCATTCCTCAACCACCCGCATTAGATCGCTTTCTGGTTACGGGATTCATAAATCCCACCTCCAGGAAGCAATGGCTGTGATTGGCTGAGCAGTGGTCGAAGATCCAATCACAGCCATTGGGTTGTGGAGGCGGGATCTATGAATCGGCCAATCAATGCAGCGGCTCAGCCAATTCATAAATCCCACCTAAGGATGGCAGATGCTCCGTGATATATCTGTTCTGATTCCTGCCGTTGCCGCCTCTGAGGGCGGAGCTTAGTTGCACCATGACGGTGTGACGACTAAGAGAAGGGAAGTGACAGCTATCTATATGGTTTTAGATGGACTTTTCCTTGAAATCTTTAGATTTGAAACATCTTTTACGAGATCTTGAACCAGACCTCATAGGTGCCTGGTGAAGTAAGAAGTAAGGGGCGGAGCTGTGACCACCTACTGCCACGTTCATGGTTGTTGACGTTACTGCATCACTTTGAGGTGGAGCAACTTTCTTTAACTTTTTTCCCTGGCTCTCCAAATCTGCGGAATATTGCGGCCACAAAGACACGAGACAAACGGACCCCAAGTGTTAGTGACGGGAAAACTCTAGACAAGACCAACAAACGGAAAAGACAGACTCAAGACTGAGACGAAACTACGTAAAACCGGACGCAAAGCTCCCACGCAGCACAGACAGACACGTTGTAACTAAATTCCCCATAGACATTAGTGAAAAGTCATTTGAACCGGCAGCTTTCTGTGGGGGCCGGCTGACTATCCGGGGGGCTTCCCAACAGATGACCTTGATAGTAAGAAGGATCAGTATTAATTTCTTTTAGTTCCCCCTGAAGATAAGTCGCTGCCAGACAGCTCTGTTGGCGAGCGTTCATATGTATTGGGAGGAGGAGGACTCAGGAGAAATAGTGGTCAGCCAATGGTGGTCAGCCAATAGCGGTCAGCCAATAGTGGTCAGCCAATAGCGGTCAGCCAATAGTGGTCAGCCGACGGCTATTGAAGTTGTATGGACACCTCTGGGGTTTTTTACTAGAGATGATCCCAGCTAATCAGTTGATTCTCGATACTTGTGTCAGTGCAGACAGTGCTGGAAGCAGATAGTACCATCTGTATTAGAGCGGCCCAGCTCCCACTGAATGCAACGGGAGTTGTAGCTGCAGTACCAAACCGGGCCACTGCAGTGTTTACAGCGCAATCTGCTTCCAGCGTTCTCTGCAATGATGTTGGTGCCAGGAATCAGCTGATCGGCGGGGATCCCTAACGGTGGACCGTGGCAGATCAACTATTGATGGCCTATTCTGCTGGTAAGCCATGTATAGTAAAAGTCCTGGGCAGCCCCTTTAAGAAGCTAGTTAAAGGGGGTGTCCAGTTGTAATCCTATCCTCAGGATAGGTCATCAACAGTAGATTGGTGGGGGTCCATTGCCTGGACTCCCTCTGATCAGCTGTTCACCAGCCTAGTTCACTCCTTTGCTGAACTTAACTCTGCAAGACGCAGACAGCTCCATTCTTACTGTAGTGGCTAGGCTTGGTATTGCAGGCATTGAAATGAATGGGGACTTTGCCTGCAATACCCCACTGCAGTAAGAAAGGGGCTCAGTGCACAAGCATGCCAGCCTAGGGCTGATCAGCGGGGGTCCCAAGCAATGGACCCACACCAATCTACTATTGATGACTTATCCTGATAGGCCATCAACTGTTTACAACTGGACAACCCTTTTATATTAGTGAGACAAGAGGCATAGGATACCTCGTACCGCAGGGCAGTTCCTATTTTCATGGCATACCCCACTAAATGTCTGCCTCTGCTGTGTACAAGTCCCAATTGCAGTCCCTTCCATCTACAATGTTCCTATTACACCACCAGCACCATCCTTATGGGGGCAGTATTTACTAAAGATGGTAAATTCCCCACCACCCCGTCAGATTATATTCTTGGAGTTTGGGAAAAATAAAGCAATGTATAAGAAGCTTTGGGGATGGTGTTGTTCGAGCCCCGGGGTAACCACATACCTGGAGTTCCTCCGTGTCCAGATCTTGCCTCTTTACCTCCAGCTGAGTCAGATGCATTAACTCAGCCTCTATTAATACAATCTAGACAGAAGATGAGACAGCAGGATGAAGAGGATCTCACTAGGAAGGAGCAAAGCCTCGGGTGGGGAAGGGATGGGGATGCCCTCTGCAGCAGCCTAGGGGTTAACGCCCATCGGTGCATTCCGGTAAGATATTGCAATGCATGCATCGGTCATCTAACGTTACCTGAATACCCGATCGATACATAAGACGACCCACAAAGTCTGGGTGAGCAATTACTTAAAGGGCCCTCGGCCTCAAAGCCAAAGTAGTTGCGTTATTAGTGACATCATTTTTAGGAAACTGGATGACAAACAATATGGTTGCCAGTGCGATGGCTGAAGAGGTCACCACCCAGCTTTCCTGGATGTCTGAAAGGAAAGTAAATCTAGTTGTTGAGTGATCGCGAGCCGGGCAATGCAGAACAGCGAGGGGCTCGTCTGCAGGTCCTTGTAGTGCAGAGCTACATTAGTAACTTCCCAATATCAGTATTGTTCCATGGGGTGGAGGGGCTCCTCATGTACACTATGTTGACAAAAGTATTGGCCCCCAGCAGTCCTGTGATGTCAGATGACACAATTGTGTGATTTTCCCGTGATGCGACAGCACTACAAATCGCATGTCTGTGAAGCCGGCGCTTCCAACGGGTTCCTTCCCATGAGCGATGTCTTGTAGGCTGCTACATTGTGAGAAAAAAAATGCGGCATGGTGAATATTGCCGCGATTTGAGATGTTTTGTAGCCCATGTTCCCCTTTAATGCAATGGCTGTGATTGGCTCTCAAGCGCCGCAGCTTAGCCAATCAGAGCCAGCGCTTCCTGGAGGCGGGATTTTTGGACCTCCTGACTAGGAAGTGCTGGCCGAAGACTACAAAACAGTGTGGGAGCTTTGGAGGAGAAGTGCGGCGGAGCGGACAACGGGGTCTGGTGGGAGGATGTCACCAGATGTAGAGCTGACAACGGGGTCTATTGGTGTGATGTCACCAACCAATCAGTACGGACATCGCAGCTTCCAGAGTCCACTGTCGGCCATGTTATTGGGAGATGGAGGCCATCCGGTGTGTGCGGTGCCGCCACGTTCAGAGAGACCTCGTAAACTGACAGAATGTGGACAACAAAGCCTTCTAGGAGCTGTGAAGACATCACACACATCGTCTGCCCTCCCTCAGGGGGTCTCACAGGACATTGGGACATCCATTAGCACCAGAACGCTCCGTAGGGAACGGCAAGTGAAGGGTTACCATGGACGAGCGGCTGCACACAACATCACAGCAGTGACTGCACAGCGGCGCCTGCAATGGGGCTTGGAGCGACGGACTGTAAGTGAGTGGAAGAAAGTGCTGTGGATGAATCACAGGGCACCATCTTCCGATCGGATGGCCGCACTTGGGTGTGGCGGTTGCTTGGAGAGCAGTTTCTACATGCATAGTCCCAACAGTGAGGTTTGGAGGAGGTTCTTGCCATGTTTGTGCTCCTGGGACTTGTGGTTCTGTTGGGTTTCCAGGAGCGCGTTGCTGAAGGTGTGGGCGATTTGTCTGGCTGATGGTGTGGAGTTCTCCAGCCAATCACCGCCGGTCTGCTACGTACAGAGGGTGATGGTCATTTATTCATGCAAGTTTGGTGTTAGTCTGAAGTGTGTCTCCCACCTTCCCTGAGGACGGTCTGGACACTTGCATTTCCCGTCTGTATTTTATGCGGACCCCCTCTCCCCTCCCCTTTGACAGGTGCAGTCTCCAGCCCTCTGATGTCAGGTGGCTGATGCCGCACATGGTTCCCTTTACATCAGTTCAGTATCGGACTCTTTCCCCTCAGTGTGAGGACACTTGCACTGGCTATTGTTTAATATCAGTATGTACGAGAGTTCTGAGTTAGGTTTCTGTCTGCTGTTGGTGTGAGCAGCCACGTGTTCTGTGTCTGTAGGTAAACAGACATGAGGTGTGATCAGCGGTGGATGTCCCTTATCCGTTGGTGCGTGTGAACAGTGTCCTTTCTCTTACCATCCAGGGTGAGCCGGACCCTAAGTTCCAGCGTGGGGTGGTCCCCATTGGTACAATAGCCCAGCTTGTAGGCGGGACTCCCTAATGTTAAGTTGTCTTATTAGAGTAGGAACTCACGAGACGTGAACCCTTGTCAGGGGATCGTGAGCTTAAGCTTTCTGGCCAAAATATGAACCAATACCTGGTAGTACTTTAGTTATTCCACCTGCTGATGCCTGTGGGTATTCTAGGTAAGTGTTTTGGCGTTTCTCAGTCATTGTTGGATCTCAGCTCCTGTTTGCAGGTCACTTTGTTATGGTGTTTTCCGTGTGTATGCATGTTCTCCTATTCCAATCCTTTTCCTCCAGCCCTTATTTGGGTTGCGTTCAAGTAAGTCGTTTTCCCAATGGCCTACCACACTTGATAATTCTGTTATGGTGGGGGGTGTTAGGACCATTGGTTATAGTGAAGTCCACCCTCACCACTAATGGGTAGACAATGGGTAGACAATAGGTAGACAATGTGGCATCACCCACCCTGTGGTACTACTCTGGTACAGCTCCGGGTCTCCACCAACATGACGAGCGCCATGTCATATGGCAGCAGTGTGGGAAGCAGAACGTCTGCAGACTTCATTGACCAGCCCAAAGTCCAGATCTCAATCCCATTGAGTGGGACAAACTAGAACGCCGTATCCGTTCACACCCATCATCCCCCACATCACTATCTGAAGCTTCTGTAGGAATGGAGACAAATCCCTCCATACATCTATGGGGATCTGGTGGGAAGCGGCCGCGGAGGGGGACTGCAATCATGGAGGCCAAAGGCGGCCACACCGGATGGGAAAATAGGAATAAAATCCAATTTCATCCCCTTCTATGTGCGTCCCAATACTTCTGTCAACACAGTGTAGCTAGAAGGAGACTAATAGAGCCGCAGTTTAAGGAATTCCCTAAATAGAAGCCATTAAAAAGCATCCATATAGCAAAGTTTGTGGCCAAACACCGGAGTCTGTTGCAGGAAGCCGGCCATAGAAATACATTGAGTCATGTGACATACAACTTTTCAGGCCAAGCCAATAAGTAAAGGCTCTGTCCACATCATGGATAGTTAAGCCTGAGGGCTCACAGGGCGTATGTCGTCCATGTATTACCTGCTTATTTTCATGCATAACACCCAGCACTAAAAGCCCATTAATTTCCATTGGGCTTCTCACGCAAGTGGCATCGCGGCATGTGTGCATCATACGCCCCAATACAGGCTGTAGGAATTACGTACGCAGCATAAATACATCTACATGCGAATTTGCTGTAAATTTCACCCGCGTGAAAAATACACGGAACACAAACCCCTGTGTGAGCCCTAAGGCAGGACAGCACAGAGATCCATAGGAGTCAGGGTGCCAAATTACAGATCCGTGCAGCGTGCACTATTCAAATCAATGGGGAAGCAAAAAAACCAAAAACGGACAGTAGAGGTACGTCGGCCGTATTTTATGAATCGGTTATTGAGGAATGCAAAAAAATACAAAAATAATTGGGCTCGTTTCAGTTTTTTTTGTGAGATACGGAAGAGTAAAAAAATGTCCACACAGACCACATATGGAGCTGCACTGTCCGTTATTTGCAGACACAATGCAGATCAATGTTTGTACAGCCCAGCGCCTTATGATCTACTTCTATACTGACAACCGTTTGCAGATCTCACAGCTGATGTTTGGTTACAATTGCACCCAGTCTGCACAATCCTCTGTAACCCATCCTGCCCGGATACTTTGTTACATTATATCGGGTGGGTTCACATCTGTGTTGGGGATCCTGCTTTCCTGCTCTGCTCTGGGAGCCGGAAAGGGGAATCCCCATGGCCGAACATAATGGAGTCTGACTATATTGACTATTATGGAGTCTGCCGGCTTTCGCCCTGCTGCCTGGCTTTTGGATGGAAGAAAAAGTGCTTTTTTCTGGTACTCTGAGCCGGATCCGTGATGTAGCCTCCAGCCGGACGCGGATGTGAAAGCGGCCTAAAGTGTCAGACTACTCCGCTCACAGAGGATTGTCTATACTGAATGCAACTGTAGCAAATTCTCAGCTGTAAGAAGTATTTTGCTTGATCAGGTTTTCAGTCTCTGGATATAAAGAATATTCCTATTCACTGACAACAAGCAGAGATCTTGAAAATGGCGAGGACCTGAAACATAAAGTCTATTAGACAACTGTAGAACAGACAAATCCTTCACGCTGCTTTGTGAAGTTGGTGAAGTTTTTGCACACAACCTCATATAGATGGGAAGTCTATGCCTCCTCCTCCGATGTGGGAGACCTTTTACCAGTGTGCAGCGGCGACAACGGTGACTGGTGGCTGCTGATCTCCCTCCACAGATCTAAGGGGGGTATTAGCAGGGCAGTCGCGGTATACAGCAATAGTTCTACAGACTTATGTAAAAAGATAAATAGCAAAGCCAGGCGGAGGGAGAGCGCAAAATAAAAGGCTAAAATGTGGGCAATGAAGGGGAGGAGCGCTATACTCCAAGGCATCAACTGCACGTCATACACTAAAGCAACGGATCGAAAGGATGTACGGGCGCTGGATCAGATAAAACAGTATCTCCCAATGTCAGGCTGCAGGAGCGCAATTATGTCATTTTATTAAAAGGGGTTGTCCAATATTAATAACCGCCTAATGAAAAGTTCTGCAGCGTTCTAATATACTTCTACTAACTACTTAGTTACAATTTTCAAAACTTTGCTTGCTGTCAGTGAATAACGGTTCTGTTTGCATTTGATTCGGACCATCATACTTTCATACGGCTGAAGGTTTATTACAAATGTATCCAGTTGAGACAATCCTCTGCGCATTAAAGGGGCCATACAGCCTTTAAAAATTGATGACCTGTATTCAGAATAGACCATCAATATCTGACCGGTGGGGGTCTCCTTCAACCAGCTAATCAGCAAAGGTCCCAAGCAGCGGACCACCATTGGTCAGACATTGATGGCTGATCCATCAACAGCTAAGAGGTGGGTAACCCCTTTAAAAGTGGTTGTCCGAAGTCAGAAAAACATGGCTGCTTTCTTCCAAACGCATCGCTACCCTTGTCCATAGGGTTGTGTGGGGTATTGCAGTTCAAATCCATTGAAGTGAATGGGAGCTGCTCTGCAATAACAAACCCCCCTCACAGACAAGGGTGGCGCTGTGCGTGGAAGCACGCAGCCATGTGTTTCGTATCCTAAACAACCGCTTTACTTACATCAGCAGTGACATTTCTTTTCTGTATTTTTGGTACAATGTATCAAGTGAAATGTGTCAGACAAGAGTTTAGGCTGTTCGCCTCCCTGAGCATTGTCTAGACTGGACACAATTGTAGAAAACCCTCAGCTGTGAAATATAGTACGGCCTCATTCACCACGGGTATATATTTTTACCCACATGATAAGGAGAGCTGGAACTCCAATGATTGGGGCATTCAGATGCGTGTATTTACGTGCACGCCAAAAAAATAAAAATGGCAGCATGCCCTATGTCGGCCCGTATTATGGACTGAAGAGCCCATTCAAGTCAATCGGATTGTATAAATACGCAGTGAATACGCATGAAAAATGAGTATTTAAACATGAAATCAATAAGGCCTCCTCGACTTTATTTTGCGCACGTTAAAAATCCCAATGATTACGTGCGCCAACTCCGTACCACACAGGGAATACACACAGTTTTGGTCTGTGAAATTCCTGCGCCTTTCACAGACTGAAGCGGACTACGCCCGTGTGAACGAACCTAAGTGTGTAAAGCTTTTCAGCCTGTAGATGTAAGATTGAATCTTCTCATTCATTGACAGCAAGCAGATCTCTTGACATTGGTGAGCAACTGAAGCAGCAAACGTATAATTACAACATGCAGAACTATTCACAAAACCTAAAGTGTGAATGTCTCTTTAAAAGGGATCATATCATTATAGATTAGTGTGCGGCACGCTGGGAAATGACAGCTGCATGCTGGGAGTTGTAGTTTCACAACATAATAGTCACAGGATGCAGACCACTGCTATAGTGACAGAGCATCCCATAGGCTGGTAGGAGGTTGGGGTGTAACTTTGATTTATATTGTGCGACTTTGTTAAATACTGTTTCACCATTTCTGTAGATGCAAAGTGGTTGGAACCAATTTTTTGAGGCTCATTCAACATCCACTTTCAATGACAAAGACTGGATGTTGACTTTGCTTCCCCAAAAAATGGTCGCCCTCACTGAGCCAGGGGTAAATCTATAGAACGCCGCCTCTTCTCCAGGGTTGTCGCCTTATATGAAGACTCACCTGTTCTCGTATCTGCCTGTGCATCAGATCTTTCTTCAACTGCAGAGCCTCGAAGGCAGCCTTCTGGATTTCTGCCTGGAAGGGAAGGAGTTAATGGTTACGTCTGTTCCCCCCTGCGCAGTATGGATGTTGTGCGCGTCAGTAAGACGTCTTCCGTACCTCCTGAAGGATCTGGCTAACGGCTTTATTCTGATCCAACTGCTGCCACATCTGAATCTGCTGGATCCTGCGGTCCGTGTCGGCCAAGCTGTTCATAAACATTAAATACAACGTAGGGGCGCATCAATAAATAGAAAAATAGGAAAATTCCTTTAATTCGGTATCGATGAGACATCTGAATTATATAATTATCAAATATTCCAGAATTGTTTGTACACCTTTAGGGCTTATTTACACGAGCATATATCGGTCGGTGTTTTTAGGACCGGCTGATATACGCTTCCATCTGAGCATTTCCCCCCTTTCCTCCCCGGCTCTCTGCCTTTCTCCTCCCCTCCGGCTGTTTGCAATGGGAGTGGTCAGGACAGGGGCGGAGCTAAGCTCCCACCCCTTGTCTGCAGCCAGCAATGGGCAGGACAGAGAAGAGATTAGCTCCGCCCCCTCCTATTGCAAATGCCGGGGTGGAGGAGAGAGGCAAAGATCCGGTGAAGGGGAGGGACGGGGGGGGGGGGGAACTGCTTAGAGGGAAGCAGTCTATCGGCTGGCCGTGAAAATGCCAGCCAATATACGCTCGTGTAAATAAGCCCTTAAAGAAAGTTTCCTGGCAAAAAAGATGTACTGTGTTATACTTTGTGTCGGGCCTACGGGGCGGAGCATGACACTGGGAACTAAAGGACACTATTGGAAATCCCTGTATCAAGCCCCTTCAGGCCCTGCACTAGGGATAACGCAACTTTAAACTCTGTTCACATCTGCGTCCCAGACACCCAGCACAGATCTGTCTGGAAGGACATAAACCACGCAGACCCCATTATAGTCAATAGGGCCTGTCCGGCGCCATTTAGTTCCATCATGACAGATCCATTCTAAGGCGGGATTCTGTTTTTCTACTCCCATAAACACAGTAGGAAAACAGAAACCCAAATGCAGATATGAACAGAGCCTTACCTGGAATGTTCTATTAACCCCTTAGTGACGAGGCCTATTTTGGACCTAATGACACGAGGTTTTTTTGGCCATTTTCAACTCCACTTTTGAAAAGCTATATTTTATTTTCCCGCCGACGCGGCCGTATGAGGGTGGTTTTGTGTTCAGCGAGTTGCAGTTTTTATTGGTTCCATTTTTGGCTACATAAAATGTATTGTGGAACTTACATAAAAAAAACAAAACACCTCAATTCTGCCATTTTTTGATTTTTCACAGTGTCAATCATGCAGCGTAAATGACATGATACTTTTTTTTCTGCGGGTTGGTGTGATTGCGACAATACAAAAATTTTATAGATTTTTAAAAATGTTTCCACTTTTTTTATGGCTCCATTCAAAGTCCCATAACATTTCTATTTTCCCACTGACTGAGCTCTGTGAGGGCTTGGTTTTTTTTACAGCATATGCCATGCAGGATAAACAGGGTGTTCTATGTCTAAGAAAATTCAAATAAATACATTTTTGAAGAAAAAAAAAATGTTAAGCATACAAAAGTCCTAATAAAAATGTATTATTAATAAAAAAAGAAGCAGGGTGTTCTATTTATGGTACGGTTCATTACAGATGAAAAAGAAGACAGTGCGTAAAATAGTTTATTTTTCTCTTCTATATTTTTTTCCTTGATTTTTTTCTTTACATTTTCTACGTCTCTGTAGGGAAGTTGAACTCTGCGATGCTATGATCCCTCCTATAATACACTGCAGTACTTTTGTACTGCAATACATCGCTTCTCATAGCAATCATAGACAATGGCAGAGCCGGACGCTATAGGCTCTCCTCTGTTACATGGCACAGGGCCAATGACGTTACAGAGGGAATGCCCTCAGTCTGTAAACCTTTTACGTGCCGCAATAAACATTGATTGTGGCATGTAAGGGGTTAACAGCAGGAACTGCGTTCTCACCGATTCCCACTGTTACATCTGAAGGCTGTCATTCGCCGCCGGCTCCCGCAGGCTCAGCTTCTGAGCTGGCGCTATCCATAGGATACAAGTTTAAGTCCATTCACGGGGTTCCCCTTCCCAGCCAGAATGTAGATTTACGTCCTGGAGCAGGAAGGGGTTAAACATTCCCTTTAATTTCAGTAAACAATAAAAATGTTTTGCGAATCACCCATCACCGACTGATCTGATCCCTGCGACCGCAATGAGCAGAAATAAGAAATAATTGACGGATAACCAGCGAGCTGCAGCTTATGGGTTAATCATTAGCAGATGTTGACGACTGCCCGGTTACTGAGTGACTCCTGACGAGCCCCCGCACAATCATTGACAGATCTGGGGTCTTGATCTCGTCAGCGGTGGATTTTTCCATCTCACCTGGAGCAGGTCTGATAAACCATTTCTTGGTGCCGGGAGTCGTAGGCCATCTGCAGGAGTTTGTTCTTGTAACTTTCCTCCAATGTCTGCTGCATTGCAGCTGGAGAAAGAGAAGAAGAGTCCATCAGGACTTGTAGTCAAAAGCGATGCAGTTAGTGCAACCATAACATCGATAGCTATAAAGGGGGTTGCATGGGCAGCAACTGCAACTAAAGCTCCATTTACACAGGAAGAATGTCGGGCAAACGATGCCCCACACTCGTCCCCGCATGTACTCGCTCTCATGCTGTTGCACAGGAGCGAGTATCGTTGGCTTGCAGCGGGGAGGTTGGAGGAGATTTCACTCCTCACTCTCCCCCACCCCTCTCCATTCCCTGTAAGCAGCAGTTCAGTACTGAATGACTGCTATTTATACTGAACGATGATCGGTCAGCTCATTGTCCAGGCCACAAAAACGATGAAAGATGAGCTGAACGACGACCATTCAGTATAAACAGAAGCCGTTCAGTACTGAACAGCTGCTGTTAAAGTTAATTGAGAGGGGCGGGGGAGAGCGAGGAGTGAAATCCTCTCCAACCTCCCTGCTGCAAGCCAACGATACATGCTACTGTGCAGCAGCATGGGAGCGAGTACATGCGGGGACGAGTGTGGGGCATTGTTTGCCCAACATTCGTCCCATGTAAATGGGGCTTTAGCCTGCTATAGGGTTTGTTATCAAGCCTTTGGAGGCACCTGGATGCCACCAAACAGACAATGGAGCACAGAGAGGCGTCACTTCAGGTGAAGATCAGTGCAGTACTTACACGCAACTTCTTTACGGCGCAGATTGTCGGCCTCTTCCTGGGTAATTGCCATAAGATGCTCCATCTTAATCCTGCAAGGCAGAAGATATTTACTACATGAAATAGACGATGGATGGATGGATGGGTGGGTGGGTGGATGGGTGGATGGGTGGATGGATGGATGGATGGATGGATGGATGGATGGATGGATGGATAGATAGAGTCCAGAAAGTCTTCAGACCCTGTCAATTCTTCTACAGTTTGTTATGTTGTGCCCCCATCATTCTGCACTCAGTATCATCATGACGAAGTGACAACAGAACGGGAGAAATCTTTGTTATTTAAAAAAAAAAAAAGTACAGCTCTCACTCTGCAGTGACATCAGTATTCACACCCCCTGTACTCAGTACTTAGTTGAGGCCCCTTTGGCAGTGATTCCAGCCTCTAGCGGTCTTGGGTATGATGCCACAAGGTTTGAACCCCTGGCTTTTGGGGATTTTCTGTCAGTTTGGATTGGGGGCCGGCTGTGGACAGCCCCATGAAGGTGGTATTGCTGCTGACACTGCTAACTTTCCACAGCTCCTTCTTTGTCCAAACGCACCAT
Source organism: Eleutherodactylus coqui (assembly GCF_035609145.1). Taxonomy (NCBI): domain Eukaryota; kingdom Metazoa; phylum Chordata; class Amphibia; order Anura; family Eleutherodactylidae; genus Eleutherodactylus; species Eleutherodactylus coqui. Next base: position 6,026,698 of record NC_089846.1, on the reverse strand, counting down.
TCACCCACGATGTTTCTCCAAGAGAAATGGGAGCCCCAGAGCTAAGCTTCAAGTGTCCTATTAACCCTTTCCAATCCACTGTCTGACGTCTGAAGACATTATGATTTAGGGCTGTACAGCTCTGATGTTGGAAGACGTCTGTCGGGGTTCTCTTACTGTATATTGCCAGCCTCTCTGCTGTCGGAGCCTATCCAACGTGTCACCTCATGCAGTACTGGATTTAGCCAGCATATAGCGCCGTTGTATAACGGCAGAAAAAGAGTAAGCCCCCTAGGAAAACCAGGATACAAATTGGATTGGAAATGGTTAAAGGGTGTAAATACTTATGTCAATGCAAAATGGGAATTTTTCATTTTTAAAAAATGCACAAAAACTTCTGAAGGCTACAACATAACAATGTGTAAAAAAGTGAGAAGAGGCTCTGAAGACTTGATCGAGTTGACGGTTTTCTGTAATCACCCACCTCTCATCCTCCAGGGATTTCAGAATCGAGGCGCTCTGCTTCTGTCTGCAGAGTAATGAGAAGAGTTAACCATTTCTAGCCTGTGACATGAGCCAGCCACATACACTGCGTATACGGAGCCTGATACACCTGGCGCACCTGCGGTTCTCCTCTAGTAGATTGGAGATGCGGTAGGAGATCCCCTTCTCCATCTGTCTGAGCTGTTCCTGCAGCTTCTGTCGGTCGTTCTGCAGCTGCCGCTGATGTTCGCTCAGTCCTTTCTCCAACCGAGACTGTTCCTGCGCAAACACAGACGCAGACCCCCAATATATCTACCTGACGATGAGGCCTCCACACAGATCAGCATGCTGGCCACTCACCTCCCGCATTGTCTGTAAGATCTCATTCTTCTCGGCGTTGCTCTGCAAGAAGAGCCGTGCGTTTTGCCGCTGCCCCAGGTCCAGCCGGCGCTCAAATTCCAGTTTTTCCAACATTTTCTGTTCCTGAAACAAAAGAAAGACAGATGAAAAGTGAAATGAACGGAAGCTACAAAGCCGTATATCATATGATACCATGTAATAAGTAGGAAGAGCGGCTCCCATTTTGGCGGACCTTGCGCCGTCCTGGTATTACAGGATGGCTATTCGTGCGAACGGCTGTCCTGTAAGACTACACTTCCCTACAGCGGCTGCGGCAAGGGAAATGTACAGCTGGCTGCGGCTTCTCCCAGCAGAATCTGCTGATTGCCATTGGGCTGGGAGCAGGAATTGAAGGGATCAGCTATTTCCCCCGGACCCCGCATTCTCGGAGCTAGCTGCACCATCTGTAGGATGTAACTGAACACCCATTTGTGGCAACCCCTTCTCACCCATACATGCCCCGGGGCAGGGGGGGGGGATTATATCTAAGGTCTCATCTGTAGATTTTGACAGCCAGCCCTTCTTTCTCCCATTGACATCGCCATATTAGGACTGCAGGACAAGATGTATATTTCAATGGCAGCACTTTGGGGTACATATCATGTAGTGAATAACTTTTATTGTTTTTGGGAAGTTTTGCATTTTGTTTTACGGTGTTTCAGTGTGTCTGATGTAGCTGACATGCTAACTTATTCTGTAGATTGTTAGGATTACAAGAATACCAAATTTATACCTTTTTTTTACGCTTTATGACTTTTGCCCAATAAATTATTTGCTTTTGTGTTGCCACTTTCCAAGAGCGGTAACATTTTTACTTTTCTTGCAGCACAACTTGCAGTTCTGGGTGGTACATACAACTATCTGAGCACTTTTTCTTTCATTTGTTGGGTGGGATAAACAATTCTGGCAAGGCAGTACACAGAATGGCCTGCAGAGGGCTCTAACACAGACATGTAATCAGCAGGGACAGCTGTAAGGGTGTGTTTGTAGCACTGGGGCTGCTGCTGCTGAGCGAGGCTGGAGGCCAGGATCATGACGGGTAGACCGGCCCTAGGATGACACCCTGCTTGGGTAACAAATGTGATGGCCCTTGTGTTTGAGGCATGATGGAGCTGGTGCTAAATAACCGGTATTATCCAGCAGCCAGATGGGATGCTCATCATAGGTGTGTACTGGGACTAGAACACTGGAGATTATGTTACATTACCAAAATAAATGGACTGCCTGAGTTTTCGCATACATTCTGGCCTGGACTTGGGTTACGGAGGTGCGACCCCGCATCCAGGTGGAGGAGAGATAGCGTTCCCGAGAGCTCAATACCCCTTAGGCTGCCACTATATATATAATTTGTTACATATGGTTGTCATTATGTATAATGTTTTCTACAAGGATCAGCATGCAATATAAATAAACTGATCATTTATAGTTCAAGTTGTTATGGATGTGCAGAACCCAATATTGTGCATTTTTCCCTTATTATCAACATTTATTCTTTAACGTTTTGTTTTATTTGGAACTTTTATTTTTTATCTATCAACTTTATTGATTTTTTTTCGTGCCACTAATCCAACAATCACTTGAACATTTTTATAATACACTGCACTACTTACATATTGCAGTGTGTTATACTTGCCAGTGATGTACTAATAGGCAGTCTATTAAGTGCTCTGTTAGGGCCTAATAGGAGTACAAAGATGGCAGACCTGGGTTAGGCCCGCTATGGCAGCAGCAACCCAATGGCTGACTGCAAATAACGGGACAGACGCAGATCCTGAGCTTGCCGCATCACGGTCAGGTACTATTACATCGGTTCATGGCGCAACAGCGCACCGCAGAGTGGACAGGATGAGAGAAGATGGAGACCTCTAAAACTGTATGGGTTTTACATTGTAATCAGCCATCTTCTTCAGATTCACTCACCTTTCTCTTCTCGTATTCGGAAAATCTGTTCTGTAAGACAATAACAAACAGATTATTAGCAGCTTTAGAGCCGCCTTTACACGGGCAGATTATGAGCCAACCGAACGCTGACGGACAACAAGCAGATTGGTTGGTGCTCATTCATACTGTTCACAAGGGTGAATTACAAGGGCCGCTCGTCCCGGCGCACATCTCCTGCTTACATGGGGAAACGTGCAGCTGACCAAAGAGAGTTATTACGCTGCATTAAAGATTAGGGATGAGCGAGTATACTCGCTAAGGCACTACTCGCTCGAGTAATGTGCCTTAGCCGAGTATCTCCCCGCTCGTCCCGAAAGATTCGGGTGCCGCCGCGGGGCGGGGAGCTGCGGGGGAGAGCAGGGAGATCTCTCTCTCCCGCCCGCTCTGCCCCGCTCCCCGCCGCAACTCACCTGTCAGCTGCGGCGGCCCCCGGATCTTTCGGGACGAGCGGGGAGATACTCGGCTAAGGCACATTACTCGAGCGAGTAGTGCCTTAGCGAGTATACTCGCTCATCCCTATTAAAGATACAATTTGTCGGCCAAGCGCTTGTCCTTTTCTACGTCCCGAGAACCGTGCAAGTGAATGTTCGCGTAAACGTGCTTCCTGATCATCAGGCTGTGAAAAGACCCTTTACTCTTCATTCACTGCAATTACATGATGAGAGAAAACTACTAACAGGCGGCCAAGGCGCGTCTTACACTCCTACTAGTCATAAAGGGGTGAAGGCAGCAAAGACCTCTCGGCTGTTCCCAGCCTCCCAACCACCTAATACGGCCAAGTCTAGAGGGGATATAGAATAAGGAAGGTGCACAGAGATGAGACCCATCAGATCGGATATGCAAAGTCTGAGATGGGAACATCCTATTAAGAGCTTAACCCCTTCCCACCCAAGGACATAAACGTACATCCTGGCTGGGAAGGGGTTCCCGCAAATTGATGAAAACTAAATGTCACCTGCCTAACTCAGGAGGAAGTGCAGAGATGGTTAAAAAGGATTAAAATCAACAAATCACCGGGCATAGATGGAATACACCCAAGGGTTCTAAGGGAACTAAGTGATGTGATACACAGACCGCTGTTTCTTATATTTATGGACACTATAGAGACCGGGGTTGTACCACTAGATTGGCGCATTGCCAATGTGGTTCCAATATACAAAAAGGGGTCCAAAAGTGAGCCTGGTAACTACAGGCCGGTAAGTCTCACTTCAATAATTGGAAAAATATTCAAGGGGTTTCTGAGAGACGCCATCCTAGAATACCTCAAGGAGAACAACGGAATAACTCCTCACCAGCACGGGTTCATGAGGGGTCGATCATGTCAGACCAATCTGATCAGCTTCTACCATGAAGTAAGTTCTGGGCTGGACCCGGGAGAGTCTATTGATCTCGTATATCTGGATTTCTCTAAAGCATTTGACACCGTGCCGCATAATAAGCTGATATATAAAATGAGGCAGCTCAGATTGGGTGAAAACGTGTGTATCTGGGTAAAGAACTGGCTCAGAGATAGAAAGCAGAGGGTGGTAATAAATGGTTCATACTCTGATTGGGCCACCGTCACTAGTGGGGGACCACAGGGCTCAGTATTAGGGTGCATTCACACGAACGTATATCGGCTCGGTTTTCACGCCGAGCCGCCATACGTTGTCCTCGGGTGCAGGGGGGGGGGGGGGGGGGAGGATGGAAGAGCCAGGGCCAGGAACTGAGGCTCCCGCCCCCTCTCCGCCCCTCTGCACTATTTGCAATGGGGAGAGGTGGGATGGGGGTGGGGCTAATTCCCGGACTTTAGCCCCGCCCCTGTCCTGCCTCCTCTCATTGCAAATAGTGCAGAGGGGCGGAGAGGAGGCAGAGAGGGGGCGGGAGCCTCAGTTCCTGCTTCTGGCTCTTCCATCCCCCCCCCCCCCCCCCTGCACCCGAGGACAACGTATATCGGCTCGGCGTGAAAACCGAGCCGATATACGTTCGTGTGAACGCACCCTTAGGCCCCATTCTGTTCAATATATTTACCAACGACCTGATAGAGGGGCTGCACAGTAATATATCGGTATGTGCAGATGATACAAAATTATATAAGACAATTAATACAACGGAGGACAATGTGCGGCTACAAAAGGACCTTCATAAGCTGGGGGCTTGGGGAGAAAAATGGCAAATGAAGTACAATGTGGATAAATGTAAGGTTATACAAATGGGCAGGAGAAACGGATGTCACCAATATACACTAAATGGGGTACAGCTAGGGAAAAGTGATATGGAAAAAGACCTGGGGGTACTAGTGGACTGTAGACTAAACTGGAGCAATCAATGCCAGTCAGCTGCTGCAAAAGCTAATAAAGTCTTAGGGCGCATTAAAAGAGGTATAGGGGCGAGGGGCGAGAACATTATCCTCCCACTATATAAGGCACTTGTCAGGCCTCACATGGAATACTGCGTACAGTTCTGGACACCGGCGCTCAGGAGGGACGTAGCAGCGCTTGAGGGGGTTCAAAAAAAAAAACTATGGCAGAATTGATGTTTTATTCATTTTTTTGGAGGGCGGGGAGACAAAAATTCTACAATACATTTTATGTACCCAAAAAACTGGTACCAATAAAAACCTCAATTTGCCAGGCAAAAAACAAGCCCTTATACGGTCATGGCGCCGGAAAAAAAAGTGGAGATGAAACTCCCCAAAAAATAGTTGAGTCCGTAGGTCCGAAATAGGAAGCATCACTAAGGGGTTAAAGGGGTTGTCCGCTTACTACTGATTACCTGTCGTCAGCATAGAGGATTAAGGGCTCATGTCCACGGGCAAAATGTGATTTAAAATCCGCAGCGGATCTGATTTTCCCCGTGGACATGAGGCCTAATAGTTGATCGTCAGGGAGCCGCTGCTTGGGACTTCCACTGATCACCTGTCACTTGGGACAGAGCTGGAAGCTGACAGCTCCATACACATTGCAGCAGCTGGGTTGGTACTGCAGCTCCAACTGAATGCAATGCCATGCCGGACTGCGGCATTATGGACAGAGCTGTCCCTTTGGGGCTCCTTCTATAATGACAGCGGACCCAATATAAGCGGATATAAAACCTCTTTAACTTTTCTGTTCTATGATATGCTGAGATCTGACCCCTTGAAATGACGGACCCAAAGCCGGAGGCTGCACTACTGAGACATACCGAGGAGTTCAAGACAGCTGCTACAGCTCTACAGAACAGAGGTGCCGTTTACAATGCCCATACTCTACCAATGGGGAGAAGGAGGGGTACAGAAGTACCGTAAACAGCAACTATAGTCTGCTGATGGCACAATGCATTTGCGTCCCCTCCCCGAACCCATCACACCAACCTTCCATTCAGTTTCTTCTTTCAAAGACATTAGAAGAGCGCCATCTACTGTATCTGCAGCTGCATCGCAGGTTTCATTCTCCAGGACGGGGAGCAAGTACTGAGAGGGTGGGCAGTACTCGATGCCAAGTTCTGCGGGGAGAGGGAGAAATCTGATGATGATGATCCATTATATACATCTTGTAGCCTAATATTACTTGTAGGACCAGAAGTGGATAATGACTACCCCCCCCCCCACACACACACACCCTCGCCACCCCCCACAGCGCTCCCCCCAAAAGTATGATGTTCAGTTACTTTTGCATAGAAATTGCTGGATAGCCTCTGTCCCCTCGCTGCACACCGAGGCTGGAGGAAAGACCATCCTCAAGGCGTCCAGAGTCAGGGTCTATAAAGGAAGGGGGAGAGGAAGTGGCAATGACTGTAACAGGTGGGGCGGAGATGTGACAGATACAGGAAGAACAGTAAGGAAAAACTGTGTGCTTCAAATAAAGGGCTTCCAGTGAATATAAGTAGTTAAAGGCATTGTCCACTTATAAACTATTGATGGTCCTTCCTCAGGATGTGTTATCACTAGTAGATTGGCCCGGGTCTGTCGCTTGGGGAACCTTCCACTCAGCTGCTCACAGGGCTGCTGCACTCATGCACTGAGCTGATCTCTGCAGGAAGCAGACAGCTCCATTCTGCCTGTAGTGGCCAGGCTTGGTATTAGAGGCTAAGTTCCCATTAAAATGAATGGCCTGCCGTGAGAATGGAGCGATCTGCTTCCCGCAGAAATGATCTCAGTGCACAAGTGCACTGACCGGAAACAATGGGCGGTACACAGCGATTAGGAGTCATCAGGGCTCTCTCCCCTTCCTCGTACTTCAACCAAACCCATTTGCAGTTGCATGCACCTTCCACCATCTCCAGCTGAATGGAAGGTATGCTCCAGACATCAATCAACTGCAAATAGGGGTTAAAGCACAAGGAGGGGAAGAGAGCCCCGGCGATTCCTAAGCTGTGTACCGCCCATCGGACTGTTTGCATTTAATTAGCATATGGGGTGGTATGGGGATTTTGGGGGCACGGATCAAAAAACAAAAAGGTAAGCCTGAGTTTGTCTGCATTCCCCCATCTACAGAGTTCCTTTTCTGTAGGGAATTTGGCGCGCTCTATCAGACATATGGAGCTCCTGGTTACTAGAACTATCTCTGGGGGTCTATTAGCGGATTACTAGAATAAAGGGGCTTCAGCTCGGTGTCAAACAACATGTTGGTCGCTCAGCTGAGCAATGCATGTCCGGCAGCCAGCAGCTCAGAGCCGGGGTTCAGGTGAGCGAAGCTCCAGGTAATGCATGGATATGAGTCTGACATAAAGGGAACTGCTTTTACAAGGTGACTCTTTGTTCTGGCTAATAGATGGGTTCTGAGCGGAGAGGCCCCCTCTACCATGTCCCCTTGCCCTAATACAGCATACAGACAGGGGGCAGCCTTCAGACAACTTATTCTGATAGGGGTTATCTCAGAAGGCGATATACTGCATTATCACTTACCTCTAACGTGTGGACATTGGCCAGAGCTGGCGGGAGCTCACTGAGTCGGTTCTCGCTGATGTTCAATGTCCGCAGACAGCGCAGGCCGCCAATCGTCGGTGGAAGCAGCTTCAGCTTATTCCCTAGTAGGGCGATTATTAGAGAAATGTCAGCTCTGTGGGCCGCTACGATTACACAATTTATAGTTTTATTTTGCTGTGTTACTTTAAAAAAATAAAACATCTTTGGAAAACGATAACATTATTTTCTGCCGCCGCCTTCTGCAGCGCGCAAAACCTTTTCATCGCTTTTCATTACACTTTTTCTTGGAGACGGGGTGACCAAAAGAGTCAGACAAATAATGTGTTAATTGATAGTTTGGACTTTTATGGATACGACGACGCCAAATGCGTTTGGGGTTACAGCGGCCCGTGTTGATGCCAATGACAGCTGCGCTTGCAGTTACGATCGCTGGCAAGTACGCAAATGACGGAGCTGAGACTTCCGCTGCTTCCGCTCCGACCCCTGTGTAATTGCGGCGCTGTCAGCGTGCGCACAATCAGCTGATCGGTCAGGGTCCTAAGTAATGGACCCCAGCCAATCAACTATCCTCCTGAAGATGGGTCATCAATAGGATTTTCCCTGGAAAACCCCTTTAACTAATTTTTTTTTTTTTTTAGTCCCCATAAGGGACTTGAACTAGCGATCATTTGATCACTCATAGAATATCATGTAATACCATAGTATTGCATTATACCGTGTTCCGACAGGCAGTCGGATAGACCCATCTTGATCTTCACACATCCAGGATGTAAATGTACGCCCCGGGGCATGAAGGGGTTAATGATCATTTCATTCCACAGTGGTCACTGTATATGGAGCTCTATGGCACTCACCATTCACATTCAGGGTCTGCAGTTGGACTAAGTCCCCAATGGAGTCAGGGAGAGAACGCAAGACGTTCCGTTCTACATTCAGCACCTTAGAGATGGGGTGGAGACAAGATCAACACTGAAAGCTCACTGCCGGATTAAAGGAGATTGATGGCATTCTGAAGAAACAGCGCAGATCACTGAATGTAATCTCCAAGTTCTGTAACATTTGCTGCAATCAGTTCTGCTCCACCTGTAGGGGGCTCCCTCACAGTGCAGCTCAGCAGTCTACAAAATATAGCCCCCCAAAATAGTGTCCAGTGACCTTACCCGTAAGGACTTCAGCTGTCCTATGTCTGGGGGGAGCGACGTAATCTGGTTGTCGTGGAGGTCGAGGACCTGTGTGGAGAGGAAGCCGGTTTGGGTTAATGCCATCTGGGTGTGCGCATTCTGCAATGCATCGAGCACCAAGTACTTACCTTTAAGGTGGCCAAGTCTAGGATGTGGCAGGACTTGGGGAGCAGCTGAGATAAATAATTGCTATGAAGAATCAACACCTGTGAAGAGAAACCCATCGGGGATAAGTGTCCTTCTCTGAAATGCTCTGTGCTGCTAAGGGGTTGATTCCATCACTTAGGCCGGTTGCACATAGGCGGATTTGCATTGTGGAATCCGCAGTTGGCGTCCGCATGCAGGATTCACAGTAAATGCATGCCTTGAAGGTGTGTAAAAAACACTTTTTCCTAAACAATCGTGGAAACTAATTGCAATTTCTACTAGCGGAGGAAAAAAAAAAATCGCAGCATGCTCCATTTTGCTGCGGACGCCATTCAGACGGCCTCCATTGAAGTCAATGGGGGCTGTCCAACCTGCAGCCCATCCACAATTAACATTGCGGATAGGCTGCAGGCGCCCATGTCATTGCCTAGCGATGGCGCGGGAAAAACAAATATTTAAAAAGAAACCTTGTACTGGGCATGCCTGGCGGCGAGCCGCTGCGATCATCCGCAATACCGGAGAAAGCAGGTATGCAGGGTCGCCGGCCGAGCCAGAGACGGATTCCACTATGGGCTCCTAAATGCAGAATCTGACCCGTCGTGTGCAGCCGGCCTTACTGGAATATTCCCTTTTGGGAAACCTTCTCCAATATTTTAGGATATTGAAATGTCATCATTGCCTCATATGAGATCAGCAACCCCTTCCGTGCTCGGTGCTGCTGGGCCCACGCTCTTTCCGTCATTAGTCTGTGACTTTCCTCTTGTCTCCATTGTCCTGCCCCTGCCTCGGCGTCACCAACATCATTATACGAGAGTCCTGATAACCGCATGCCAAAAGATCAGCACACGCCTGTCCTGAAACACTCTGTGCTGCTGGGACCAACGTCCTCTTATTACCAAGCTGTGTCCTCCTATTAGCAGCCCGCGCCCTCCTATTAGCAGCCCGCGCCCTCCTATTAGCAGCCCGCGCCCTCCTATTAGCAGCCCGCGCCCTCCTATTAGCAGCCCGCGCCCTCCTATTAGCAGCCCGCGCCCTCCTATTAGCAGCACGTGCCCTCCTATTAGCAGCACGCGCCCTCCTATTAGCAGCACGCGCCCTCCTACCAGCAGCCTGCGCAACCCCCTACCAGCAGCCCGCGCCCTCCTACTAGCAGCCCGCGCCCTCCTATTAGCAGCACGCGCCCTCCTATTAGCAGCACGCGCCCTCCTATTAGCAGCACGCGCCCTCCTATTAGCAGCCCGCGCCCTCCTATTAGCAGCCCGCGCCCTCCTATTAGCAGCCCGCGCCCTCCTATTAGCAGCCTGCGCCCTCCTATTAGCAGCCCGCGCCCTCCTATTAGCAGCACGCGCCCTCCTATTAGCAGCCCGCGCCCTCCTACTAGCAGCCCGCGCCCTCCTATTAGCAGCCCGCGCCCTCCTACTAGCAGCACGCGCCCTCCTATTAGCAGCCCGCGCCCTCCTATTAGCAGCACGCGCCCTCCTATTAGCAGCCCGCGCCCTCCTATTAGCAGCCCGCGCCCTCCTATTAGCAGCACGCGCCCTCCTATTAGCAGCCCGCGCCCTCCTATTAGCAGCCCGCGCCCTCCTATTAGCAGCCCGCGCCCTCCTATTAGCAGCCCGCGCCCTCCTATTAGCAGCCCGCGCCCTCCTATTAGCAGCACGCGCCCTCCTAATAGCAGCCCGCGCCCTCCTTCCTCTCTCCATATCCACCCCCATTACTGACCTTCTTCTGCAGGACCCGGCAGGTGGCGAAAACCGCATCAGGGACCTGGAAACAAGACAATGAGGATGATCAATAATCACAGGAGAAAGATACCGCTATCAGCCACAACATTAACCCCTTCCTGCTGCGGACATTGTTTTTTTCTCTATTTCCACCGCCATGTCTACACGCCGGTCATATTTTCCAAAGGCACCGTTAAAAGTACCATAAAAAAAACTGCTAAAGCGGGGTGTAATGGAAATAAAACGCAATTACTGCTTTACGCTTTATTTTCTGTTGGTGTGGGGCTGCTCTTATGGTGTTCATGGCTTAGTAAACATGACGGTTCTCTTTACTCCGCGGGTCGGTAGGATTATGGCGAAAACAAATTTATATACATTTTTTATAAATGTTGTATTGTTAAAAAAAAATGTTAAAAAAAAAAACTGCTTTCTGGCACAATTTTTTGACCCCCAGACCTTTTCTATGCTTCTGCTGATGCCGCTGTGGGAGACTCATTTTTTGTCACCTGTAGTTCCTACTTGTATCATTTGGGGGCAGATATGACTTTTTGATCACTTTTTATTCATTTTTTTTCCTTGTAGATGGAGAGACCCCCCAAAAAAGCTCCATTTTGGCATTGACTATTTTCTCTGCCGGCATTCCCCATGCAGCATTAATAATGTGACAGTCTAATAGTGCGGCCCTTTAGGGATGCTGCAATACCAGGTTTAGTGATTTTTTTATTATTTTTGATCATTCAATTTGACTGGGAAAAGGATTTTTTTAAACTTTTTACATTTTTACTAATAATTAAAAGAAAATGTACTTCTTTTTATTTTCTCCATTAGTGCCCCTAGGGAACGTGACCTTGGGATCGTTTGATCGCTGATACACGTCTACAGTTTACTGTAACACTATAGCATTACATTATACCATATTTTGGCTGGCCACCTATTAATACCTGCCGCAGGCACATCTAAATAAGCAATCATCAATGTTAACCCCGGGTGTTTTAGAAGGTCTCCGGATGCCATGACACCCATATGGCACCCCACAAGCTGATCGCAGGGAGCCGTTCTGCACATCAGAATCCCGATCTGGACATGTAAATGCTGCTGTCAGAATTGTAGCTGTTGTGTGCGGTTGTCAGTTGTCAGAGATGGCTGACTCCTGCCGTGGTAGTGGGTTTGGCTCCCATGCTTGCTCTCTACAATGACACCCACATGAGCCGTACATGTATCGCTGGGATGGGGTTAAAACCACTGATAGCAGCATAGAATAGCACTGATCTGCTGACAATGGCAGCTGATGGAAGGGTTATATTATATTGTGGAAACAGTCAGTGACCGGTCAGTACATGGCGATGTTGGAAACAGGAAGGCTGGAGAAGTGTGCGGATCGCAGGGACTGTGACAAGGACTGAATACTGATCTGTAGACGACCGGTCAGAGCGTCTCCAGAGCGGCCAGTCTTGTGGGTTCACGGTGTGTAGGGGTGAGTCCCAACCACAAGAGCTCCACGATAGGACAACCGGTGACCGGCGACCAGGTGATGGACGCCCGAGGCTCAGTGATGTGGGGGGTGAAGGCCGTCCGTCTGGTCCGACCCCACGGAGGAGCAACTGCAGGGCAAACTACTGATGATGTCCCTGCTGGTGATGATAGAAAGATGCCGGATCCCACCAGACATGGCAGCTCGCTGTGTACGTGGCCGCAGACCGGGCAGAGCGACTATGTGACCCCTGTCCACTGCAGAAAGTGACTACAGCGCGCATCAGGACTGGAACGTGTGTCGCGTGTCGCATCATGTGGACGGCTGGGTGTCACTTACCTGGGGAGAGATGGCAGCAGGGTGGGAAGAAGACAAGCCGCGGGGGCCGTGTGATCAGCAATGTTCTGCTGGGTACTTGGCTCCTGGCATCATGTGCATGTGACACATACCAGCTCCCTAAAATTGTACAGGCTAGTCCCCCATCATGGCGGCGGGATCCCTGACAGCGGCGCCCCTAACAGGATAATGTACCCACCGCACTGCAGGAACACAGATGACGGCAATGACTTCTGCCAGATCATATCTGATTGAGAGAAACCAGGCCGACCCACGGAGTCCGAACCGACCAACTTCCAGGACCTGCTGCTGATACCAGCGGACACAAGGGCGGTGTGGTGGAGTCCGGGCCGGCGGGTCAGAGAGCGACCAGCACAATGCTATGGGTGATGAGTGTAATTACCTCCGATATTTCACACTTGGAGATGTCCAGGATCTCATCCGCTCCGGCTTCCTTCGTCTGCAAACACAGAAACACAATGTGGGTACTAAACTGCAAATGTCTCCAAGTATAAAGTCACCGAGTGACGCAGCAGAGCCGGATTTGTCATTTATCTTTTCTGCATTGAATTTCCCTGCAGCGTTCTGCAAAACCACCAAGAACACAACGCAATATTAAGGCGTACCCCATCTGGGGAATCCGATTCAATGACTTTGAAGTCACAAAACAATGGAAGATGTCTATTTCCCTAACGCTCCGCTCTCCAGATCTTGCAACTATTGATTCCTCGGCCTGCTGGTTGTTTACTGCTGGTTGCCAGGGAAACAGACCCTCTCTTGTACAGACATACTAGAGGAGGTCGGCGCCTGCGCACTCCTTTCATCTACATCTAGTGGACAAGAGAGCATGCAGAGTAGCTTTTGTCCCGGCCACCATCTATTCCCAAGATCTGCGGTTTCTTTGCATGTAAGAGATGGTCTGTTTCCCTGACAACGAGCGGTAAACAAGCAGCGGGCCGAGGAATCAACGGCTGCAAGATCAGGAGAACGGAGCATTTTGGAAATAGACATCTTACGGGCGAGCGCGCTGTTTTGTGATTTCGAACACACTGAAATAGGATTCCCAAGTTGGAAATACCCCTTAAACGTGACAAACTCAGCTCTGCTACACCTCAAAATTGCACAAGTTTCGTGTTTTTGCGCAACGCACAGAACATTTGCGATCTATTAATCCGTTGTTTCCAAACGCTTAACTTAGACAAGTGGTTTTCCCCTCCGAACGACGCTGCAGCATGTCCTCCATATCTGCGAGAGCGCAGAAAACTCGCTCATAGTTTGCTATGAGGGAAGTAAACAACTGCCATGAAACAACATCCAAACTTCACGCATGTGAGGATATTCACCCAAAATTATTTTGCATAGAAAATCACGGATTTCTTGCACCAATATTACACCTGCCCGCATAAATATGGGATAAGGAGGCATTCGCGCGGGCGGGTGCGACATCGCTACGAGAAACGCAGACCGGGATCGCACTTGCAAACACGTAATTTATATGAGAATGCGATGATGTTACAAGCACGTTGCACTCGCATCGCTGCACTTGCGATTTTCACGTGCCTATTGAAGCAAAGACGCATGGCACTCGCATGAGACCCATATATGCGTGCCAACGCAATGCGATTTTCTCCTACTCCCATAGGGAAGAAATGGTGATTCTTCAACATAATCGCCCAAAAATGGGACATGCTGCAGTTTTTCTCTCGCTTCTTCTTGCAACGCTGCAAGAAAGTCACAAATGTAAATGCGCCTATTAAACACAATGCTGCGGGAACGTCACCCGTGTAAATGCGTGTAAGTGACGCCTCCTGTACTGTCCTGAGGGTATACGATGAGATCACCTCTTAGCAGATGACCCCCACGCACACAGAGCGCCTCCAAAATGCTCTCAGACAAATAGCTATTGGCATCATTTCACACATCGCATCAACACTGCTGAATCACTGCCATTACAGGCGAGCGCCGGCGCCGCACGGTGTTAATAGGATGGAAGTGAGGGAAGCCCTGGAGCTGATGGTCAGTGAGGAGTGCAAGCTCTTCAGCACAATATACGGCTCCAGCAATAATAACACAGCGAGAAATCACGTGTGAGGTCATCTGCTGGCAGGAGATCAGCGTCAGCTACATCACCGTCCATAGAGGAGGACAAGCGGCAGCGTTATCCGTCGCTCGCAGCTTACCAGGCACATCTGATATTCCAGCCGCTTCCTCGCCTCCCCGCTCTGCTTCTGCTTCCTGGAGAATAGAGGCATCATATATGTCCGTGCGATCCGCGGTCAGACGGCGAGCTGAAGAGACAAGCAGAGCAGACTAAGTACTCCGTGCTAGCAGCAGACCACTCCCTGACAGCAGCTGCAAGCAGAGGGAGAGGAGCAACCGCACATACTGAAGCCCAGAGAGAGGAGCAACCGCACATACTGAAGCCCAGAGAGAGGAGCAACCGCCCATACCGAAGCCCAGAGAGAGGAGCAACCGCACATACTGAAGCCCAGAGAGAGGAGCAACCGCACATACTGAAGCCCAGAGAGAGGAGCAACCGCACATACTGAAGCCCAGAGAGAGGAGCAACCGCACATACTGAAGCCCAGAGAGAGGAGCAACCGCCCATACTGAAGCCCAGAGAGAGGAGCAACCGCCCATACTGAAGCCGAGGGAGAGGAGCAACCGCACATACTGAAGCCCAGAGAGAGGAGCAACCGCACATACCGAAGCCCAGAGAGAGGAGCAACCGCCCACACCGAAGCCCAGAGAGAGGAGCAACCGCCCATACCGAAGCCCAGAGAGAGGAGCAACCGCCCACACCGAAGCCCAGAGAGAGGAGCAACCGCCCACACCGAAGCCCAGAGAGAGGAGCAACCGCCCACACCGAAGCCCAGAGAGAGGAGCAACCGCCCACACCGAAGCCCAGAGAGAGGAGCAACCGCCCACACCGAAGCCCAGAGAGAGGAGCAACCGCCCACACCGAAGCCCAGAGAGAGGAGCAACCGCCCATACCGAAGCCCAGAGAGAGGAGCAACCGCACATACCGAAGCCCAGAGAGAGGAGCAACCGCACATACCGAAGCCCAGAGAGAGGAGCAACCGCACATACCGAAGCCCAGAGAGAGGAGCAACCGCACATACCGAAGCCCAGAGAGAGGAGCAACCGCACATACCGAAGCCCAGAGAGAGGAGCAACCGCACATACCGAAGCCCAGAGAGAGGAGCAACCGCACATACCGAAGCCCAGAGAGAGGAGCAACCGCACATACCAAAGCCCAGAGAGAGGAGCAACCGCACATACCAAAGCCCAGAGAGAGGAGCAACCGCACATACCAAAGCCCAGAGAGAGGAGCAACCGCACATACCAAAGCCCAGAGAGAGGAGCAACCGCACATACCAAAGCCCAGAGAGAGGAGCAACCGCACATACCAAAGCCCAGAGAGAGGAGCAACCGCACATACCAAAGCCCAGAGAGAGGAGCAACCGCACATACCAAAGCCCAGAGAGAGGAGCAACCGCACATACCAAAGCCCAGAGAGAGGAGCAACCGCACATACCAAAGCCCAGAGAGAGGAGCAACCGCACATACCAAAGCCCAGAGAGAGGAGCAACCGCACATACCAAAGCCCAGAGAGAGGAGCAACCGCACATACCAAAGCCCAGAGAGAGGAGCAACCGCACATACCAAAGCCCAGAGAGAGGAGCAACCGCACATACCAAAGCCCAGAGAGAGGAGCAACCGCACATACCAAAGCCCAGAGAGAGGAGCAACCGCACATACCAAAGCCCAGAGAGAGGAGCAACCGCACATACCAAAGCCCAGAGAGAGGAGCAACCGCACATACCAAAGCCCAGAGAGAGGAGCAACCGCACATACCAAAGCCCAGAGAGAGGAGCAACCGCACATACCAAAGCCCAGAGAGAGGAGCAACCGCACATACCAAAGCCCAGAGAGAGGAGCAACCGCACATACCAAAGCCCAGAGAGAGGAGCATCCGCACATACCAAAGCCCAAAGAGAGGAGCAACTGCCTATACTGAAGCCCGGGGGGAATCTAAAGCAGAAAGAGGAGCAACCGTACATACTGAAGCCCAGCTGGAATCCAGAACAGAGAGAGGAGCAACCGCACATGCTGAAGCCCAGGAGGGATCTAGAGCAGAAAGAGGAGCAACTGCACATACCCAAGGGGGGAATCCAGAACAAAGATTGGGAAGTACTGCACATACGGATGCCTAAGGGTAGGAGACAATTGCAGACGAACAGTCAGGACTAACCTAGAATAACCAGACATTGGTAAAAGATGCTCGACAGGAAGGCGGCGTCACTAGAACAAAGTCCTCATAAATCACTCGTCTGGATTTTATTAAAGGGCATAACTAAAAACAAAACATATAGCGAGGTGCAGCAGCGTGACACACCGAGGATACAGGGCGACGTCCATCACTACATTACAGTCCAGTGATTCAGTGTCATGTTCAATAATACCCTGATCCAGAATAACAGACAGAACCGGATCAGCTCTGCTCAACCTGTATTATATGTCATCTGCCTGTAGGATATACTATAACATACCTGATATCACCGGTCATCAGAGCTCAACCTGTAGTATTTATCAGCCGTCTGCAGGATATACTATAATATAACATAACAGATATCACCGGTCATCAGAGCTCAACCTGCACTATATGTTAGCTGTCTGCAGGATATAGTATAATATAATATAACAGACATCACTAGTAATCAGAGCTCAACCTACACTATATGTCAGCTGCCTGCAGGATATACTATAATATAACAGATATCACCGGTCATCAGAGTTCAACCTGCACTATATGTAAGCTGCCTGCAGGATATACTATAATATAACATAACTGATATCACTGGTCATCAGAGCTCAACCTGCACTATATGTTAGCCGCCTGCAGGATATACTATAATATAACATAACTGATATCACCGGTCATCAGAGCTCAACCTGCACTATATGTAAGCTGCCTGCAGGATATACTATAATATAACATAACTGATATCACCGATCATCAGAGCTCAACCTGCACTATATGTAAGCTGCCTGCAGGATATACTATAATATAACATAACTGATATCACCGGTCATCAGAGCTCAACCTGCACTATATGTCAGCCGCCTGCAGGATATACTATAATATAACATAACAGACATCACCGGTCATCAGAGCTCAACCTGCACTATATGTCCGCTGCCTGCAGGATATACTATAATATAACATAACTGATATCACCAGTCATTAGAGCTCAAGCTGCACTATATGTCAGCCGCCTGCAGGATATACTATAAGATAACTAATATCACCGGTCATCAGAGTTCAACCTGCACTATATGTCAGCCGCCTGCAGGATATACTATAAGATAACTAATATCACCGGTCATCAGAGCTCAACCTGCACTATATGTCAGCCGCCTGCAGGATATACTATAATATAACATAACAGACATCACCGGTCATCAGAGCTCAACCTGCACTATATGTCAGCTGCCTGCAGGATATACTATAATGTAACATAACTGATATCACCGCTCATCAGAGCTCAACCTGCACTATATATCAGCTACCTGCAGGATATACTATAATATAACATAACTGATATCACCGGTCATCAGAGTTCAACCTGCACTATATGTCAGCCGCCTGCAGGATATACTATAATATAACATAACTGATATCACCGGTCATCAGAGCTCAACCTGCACTATATATCAGCCGCCTGCAGGATATACTATAAGATAACTAATATCACCGGTCATCAGAGTTCAACCTGCACCATATGTCAGCTGCCTGCAGGATATACTATAATATAACATAACAGATATCACCAGTCATCAAAGCTCAGCCTGCACTATATGTCAGCCGCCTGCAGGATATACTATAATATAACATAACAGACATCACCATTCATAAGAGCTCAACCTGCACTATATATCAGCTGCCTGCAGGATATACTATAATATAACATAACTGACATCAGAGCTCAACCTGCACTATATTTCAGCTGCCTGCAGGATATGCAATAATATAACATAACAGACATCACTAGTAATCAGAGCTCAACCTGCACTACATATCAGCTGCCTGCAGGATATACTATAATATAACATAACTGATATCAGCGGTCATCAGAGCTCAACCTGCACTACATATCAGCTGCCTGCAGTATATACTATAATATAACATAACTGATATCAGCGGTCATCAGAGCTCAACCTGCACTATATGTTAGCCGCCTGCAGGATTTACTATAATATAACATAACTGATATCACCGGTCATCAGAGCTCAACCTGCACTATATGTCAGCTGCCTGCAGGATACACTGTAATATAACATAACTGATATCACCGGTCATCAGAGCTCAACTTGCATTATATGTCAGCTGCCTGCAGGATATACTATAATATAACAGACATCACTAGTCATCAGAGCTCAACCTGCACTATATGTCAGCTGCCTGCAGGATATACTATAATATAACATAACTGATATCACCGCTCATCAGAGCTCAACCTGCACTATATGTCAGCTGCCTGTAGGATATACTATAATATAACTGATATCACCAGTCATCAGAGCTCAACCTGCACTATATGTCAGCTGCCTGCAGGATATACTATAATATAACATAACTGATATCACCGCTCATCAGAGCTCAACCTGCACTATATGTCAGCTGCCTGTAGGATATACTATAACTGATATCACCGGTCATCAGAGCTCAACCTGCACTATATGTCAGCTGCCTGTAGGATATACTATAATATAACTGATATCACCAGTCATCAGAGCTCAACCTGCACTATATGTCAGCTGCCTGCAGGATATACTATAATATAACATAACTGATATCACCGCTCATCAGAGCTCAACCTGCACTATATGTCAGCTGCCTGTAGGATATACTATAACTGATATCACCGGTCATCAGAGCTCAACCTGCACTATATGTCAGCTGCCTGTAGGATATACTATAAATTATAGTATATAGTATATCCTGCAGGCAGCTGATATATAGTGCAGGTTGAGCTCTGATGACCGGTGATATCTGTTATTAACAGAGCTCATCAGAGGTCAACCTGCACTATATATCAGCTGCCTGCAGGATATACTATAATATAACTGATATCAGCGGTCATCAGAGGTCAACCTGCACTATATATCAGCTGCCTGCAGGATATACTATAATATAACATAACAGACATCACCAGTCATCAGAGCTCAACCTGCACTATATGTAAGCTTGGAGTTCCGTTAATCCGCCATTATTACGACCCTGAGAATATTTGGGTGATTTCCCCACTTCACATCTGCATTCAGGGGTTCCGTTTTTTTGTACCAAGAAGGAAGGGGGAAATCGCTGGCGAGCACAACGGAATGACGCCGGACGGACCGCACTGACTAGAGCGGCTCTATGCGGCTTCAGCGTTCTACTGGACAAAAAAATCCTTCGTGCGAGACTCTTCCTTCTGGCGTTTTTTATGCCGGATCTGCGGCGGAGGCTCCGAGCACAGGTATATAGAAAAATCCATCTACTTACTACAAATGTCCAATAATCCGGTAAATCCTCCATACAGCAGATGAGAGGACTCTAGAAATGCAACTTATTACCATCCAGACACAATTTATACAAATACACATCGGGGGCCCGGATCAGAGAGCGACCCCCGGATCAAAGACAGTGCTCTGGATTAGACACCGCTCCGGGGTATTATTGTATCTTGTCACCACCTGGAAGCTATGGGTTTGACAGGGCTTGGATGTAGGAACGCCACCGTCACACCCCTTGCTCCTAATTGGTGACTTCTCAAAGGACCTAGCAACACAGTGTGCAGTGACTTTAACCTTGGCTGGATGGTTAGGGATTAGTGTAGGTGTTAGGCGTACATTATTAGCTGAAAAGGCTTTCATGTAACCGAAAGAATAATGTAAGCCTAACCCCAAAACACCCCTAACCCTTCTGGCAAGGCAAAAATCACGCCACTGTTTGGACGGAGAACAGGCTGCTTTGAGATGTGGGGGGACTTACAGTGCTGGCCGCAAACAAACATCAGTCCTCCCCACCCGCTGCTCTTAACCCCTTAGATGTGCGAAGCAACGCCCCTCCGCTCCCTCCTTGCCGGCCACAACAACGGAGCGTAGCCATGGATCTTCACACTGCTGCCGCCCGCTACAGTGCTGCTGGAGATAGTGACAGTGGCCCCAGTATGGGGAGGGCACACTGAGTGCAGCGCCTCAGCCCTAAGGCTGCTGCCGCCGAGGCAAGCCTGGAGAGTGCCGCTGGGGACAGTGACAGCGGACACGGTAAGGGGAACCTACAGACACAGGAGCGCTGCTGGGAGGAGCCCGCCCACCGGGGACAGTGCAGGTGGCGAGAGTGACAGCAGCCCCGGTAAGGGCAGCCCACAACCAGTGCAGCGCTGCTGTGGGGAGGTCGCCACCGCCTACACTCACAGCGGGTCCAGCTGCACACGCGCAGTATACTCACGTGAGGATACCGCTGTGCTGAGTGCCAGGACCTGCTGTGAGGCAGAGAAATGAGAGCCTTTCAGGAACAGGGGGTGTCACCAACTATCTTCTCACCACCCACAGTTCCGGTGGTGACAAGATACAAGAATACCCCGCCCTGGAGCAGAGACACCCCCACTCACACAGCAACATAGTAGAATTGTTACTAGTCCGTGAGTAAGCGCTCGAACAGGACGGGATTAGTCCGCACCGATGTTTCTGCGTCACAATGCTATCCCTGCGGGACTTGAATTCCGCGCCTTTCTAAGGCCTCATGTCCACAGGCAGATCGGATTCCACATGTGGGAATCTGCAGCGGATTCTGACCCTGCCGGCGGCCGAGTACCCTGCGTACCTGTCCGGGTCTTCTATTTTCTGTACTGCAGATGTGTGCGGAAGTGCCGGCCGGCGCACAAGTGCAGTAGGATTTTTTTTTAACTCCTTCTTTCCCATGGAATCTGTGGCCGTCCACAATGTCAATTGCTGCCCGGCTGCGGATCGGATGGCTTCCATTGACTTCAATGGAAGCCATCCGCACGGAATCCGCCCTAAATGGAGCATGGCACAAATCTGCATGTTTTATTTGGGGTGCGGACCGCGGGGTTCCCTACGGGCAGCTTGAATAGTGGATCTCCTGCGTGGGCGCCCTGCGCAGATTCCACAAATTTGAATGGCTTCTCACACTTTAAGCGTTTCTGCACCTAAATTTCCGTCGGGTGAAAACATACGCCACATGCCCTAATTTTTTGTGTGCATTTGCGCAACCCGTCCAAATTGAAGTGCGTGCGTGACTTCATGGTACTAATTAATAACACCAGGGACTAATTAGGCTACCGAGCCGGTTCAACACCAGCCCTGCTGTGTCCTGCGCCAATGTGACCGGGCCTGGCAGCGCAAAAAAGTACAGTAAAGTACGCAGAAAGGCGTGTGAAAGCACATGGTGGCGCTCCATGCAGAGCACAATCAGCGAGTGTGCAGGAGCCCTGGCCCTGGTGGACATCCCACATAAGGACCTTCCGATATGGATGTTGTCGCGCTGTAATCTCCATGACGTCCTGCAGAATTTGTTGCCCTTTTCCCGCTGACCCCCCTGCAGACGCTCGTAGACTCCGCGGCGCAAAGCTCTAACGCTGCAAAATTTAATCCTGCGGTTTTGAAGTAAAGACACGCGGATTTTACCGGATGTGGAAATAGAACGCCGCAGAAATAACACCGCAGAAATGTCCGCGCCGACCGATCGCGTCCCGTGGGAGCGCTCCGCTAGCCTCTGGATGTGACGGCGGCTTGCGGTGCGTCTACCGCCCCACGCCGTACAAAATATGCCATCCCGAAAATAAAATCCATGTAAGACAACGCAAGGAATTCCACAAGACGTTCCGCAGAACACGCGACGAGAGCCACAGTCAGCGCTCGCTCCCGCCGGTGCATGCGGGTCACGTAAACACACTGCGTATTTTTGCGACCAAAAATCGCAATCGCCTACGTTTTTTAGCAGTTCCTGCGAGTTATGTTATGTGTAAGGGCAGCTGCAGACGGGCACCACGCAGATATGACCGCCGTGGGGCACGTGCGCAGATACGACCAGCGTTGGGTACGTGCGCAAATATGCTCGCTGCTACACAGCGTATTTACACTTGAACCGGTCTAAAGTCCTGTCTGCCCCGTTTAAACTTCACGGTATTTTGCGTGCAGTAAAACAAACTAACACTCAGTGCGGTCGGCGGATCCGTGTTTCCCGCACGCAGTAATATCGGCGGATCCGTGTTTCCCGCACGCAGTAATATCGGCGGATCCGTGTTTCCCGCTCGCAGTAATATCGGTGGATCCGTGTTTCCCGCTCGCAGTAATATCGGTGGATCCGTGTTTCCCGCTCGCAGTAATAGCGGTGGATCCGTGTTTCCCGCTCGCAGTAATATCGGTGGATCCGTGTTTCCCGCTCGCAGTAATAGCGGTGGATCCGTGTTTCCCGCTCGCAGTAATAGCGGTGGATCCGTGTTTCCCGCTCGCAGTAATAGCGGTGGATCCGTGTTTCCCGCTCGCAGTAATATCGGTGGATCCGTGTTTCCCGCTCGCAGTAATATCGGTTGGTCCGTGTTTCCCGCTCGCAGTAATAGCGGTGTATCCGTGTTTCCCGCTCGCAGTAATATCGGTGGATCCGTGTTTCCCGCTCGCAGTAATATCGGTGGATCCGTGTTTCCCGCTCGCAGTAATAGCGGTGGATCCGTGTTTCCCGCTCGCAGTAATAGCGGTGGATCCGTGTTTCCCGCTCGCAGTAATAGCGGTGGATCCGTGTTTCCCGCTCGCAGTAATAGCGGTGGATCCGTGTTTCCCGCTCGCAGTAATATCGGTGGATCCGTGTTTCCCGCTCGCAGTAATATCGGTTGGTCCGTGTTTCCCGCTCGCAGTAATATCGGTGGATCCGTGTTTCCCGCTCGCAGTAATATCGGTGGATCCGCGTTTTCCGCTCGCAGTAATATCGGTGGATCCGTGTTTTCCGCTCGCAGTAATATCAGTGGATCCGCGTTTTCCGCTCGCAGTAATATCGGTGGATCCGCGTTTTCCGCTCGCAGTAATATCGGTGGATCCGTGTTTCCCGCTCGCAGTAATATCGGTGGATCCGTTTTTCCCGCTCGCAGTAATTTAGGCGGATCCGTGTTTCCCGCTCGCAGTAATATCAGTGGATCCGCGTTTTCCGCTCGCAGTAATATCGGTGGATCCGTGTTTCCCGCTCGCAGTAATAGCGGTGGATCCGTGTTTCCCGCTCGCAGTAATAGCGGTGGATCCGTGTTTCCCGCTCGCAGTAATAGCGGTGGATCCGTGTTTCCCGCTCACAGTAATAGCGGTGGATCCGTGTTTCCCGCTCGCAGTAATAGCGGTGGATCCGTGTTTCCCGCTCGCAGTAATAGCGGTGGATCCGTGTTTCCCGCTCGCAGTAATAGCGGTGGATCCGTGTTTCCCGCTCGCAGTAATAGCGGTGGATCCGTGTTTCTCGCACGCAGTAATAGCGGTGGATCCGTGTTTCCCGCTCGCAGTAATAGCGGTGGATCCGTGTTTCCCGCTCGCAGTAATAGCGGTGGATCCGTGTTTCCCGCTCGCAGTAATAGCGGTGGATCCGTGTTTCCCGCTCGCAGTAATAGCGGTGGATCCGTGTTTCCCGCTCGCAGTAATAGCGGCGGATCCGTGTTTCCCGCTCGCAGTAATATCGCGCCAGAATCACGCTAGTAAAATGGAAACCGTTGTAATTAATGTTTTGGTTTATCGCTACTTGAAAACTATTCTAAACCGCGGCGGTCCGCAGCCCCCTGGATGTGCCGCGTGTTTACAGGTGTGCGCCTCCCCCCGGTCCGCTGCACACACACGCAGGACCGGTGTATTCCCCGTGAAGCTGCGCCGCCCGCCCCCTGCGCCGCCCGCGGGCACCAGAATGCGTCACGCTGCTATTTTTGACGTGACCTAATATGGCGTGAGGAGATCCGCAGACGTGAACAGCACAGAGACGTCTACGTGTTCTATCGGTGCGTAATACGCGTATAATACGCTGCGCCAATCCCCCTGTGTGAATGAGCCCTGACAGACTAAACCGCAGCAGCGCCGCGTCCTGCCGGCAATACCGACCTCTGTGAAAGAAGTACAGAAGCCATAGCTGGCCGCTACTCACCGCTGCGGGGCGCTACGAGTACTCCACGGGGCCCCTCACAGTCCTGGCAGCTCCTGGACCTTCACTGCAGCCATCTGACGCTTCCGGCTTCCCCGTCATCACGTGATCCGCACAGCCAATCACTAACAGTGCTCCCTCTAGCGCTCAGTCGGCGCATAACATCCCGCGGTACTAACAATCCACTACGCACGCGCGGTACGGGCTGCCAGGTATAAGCATGGCGGCCAGCCGCGGAGCTTATATTCTCGCGAGACTTGCAGCCTTAATTACATCACGGCGCGCTGACTCCTCCCTCTTTCTCGCTACGCTTTCCAGCTGGTGGAGGTGCAACTCTTCTCGGTCGTCCCGAATCCGGGTTCATCCGACACCGAAACCGGCCCGAGTGAAGCGGAGCGCCGCTAGTCTGCCGCAGGCATGCCTCCTAAATTCGACCCCAACGAGATTAAAGTTGGTACGTGAGGCGGGAGCGGGATATGTGAGCCGCCGGGCGGAGCCCCCTGATCGGGCTGCCGCAGCACAGGAGCGGGGAGTGTGGCCTCGTCTGCCGCGGTAATGTGAACGGAGGCTCCTCCGCGGGGAGCGGGCGGCGGGAGGGGAGGGTGGGGGGCACATTCTCGGTTATTAGCGCGTTTGGGGCTTGAGCCGTAGTTACTGTAATAGATGCGCATGTGAGCCGCTTGGGCCTGAGGGTGAATACGGGAGAGATGGGGGTATTCTCGGTTATTAGCGGGCTTGGGACTTTACCTGCTGACCGGGGGAAGTGGGGCAAATGTTAAAGGGGTCTCCTCAGTAACAGCGGGCACCACTGAGCCACTTGGGGGGGCATAGATGTTACTGGGGTCTGACTGCTGCGACCACCATATGCTGTGACTGGGCGCCCTCTATCTGCCTGGCAGTGCCAGCACCGTTCAGCCCTCTGCAGTTTATAGAGATGGCGGTCGGTCCGCAGCGCTGACTAGTGCTGTGCATGATGGCGGTCCCGGTGGCCGGACCCCACTGATCACTCGTCTCCTGTATGTGGGGGCCGACCTCTTACTCCCACGTTGTCACTTCCAGCCGGAGCGATCTGTGCGGGTATATCGCTATCGCTATTTACTATGTAGTTTCACTATAGTCGGCGACCGGTGTGGGCGTGTCCTCCACCGCCGGGGTCACCCCCCACATGGCTGAAGTCAAAGCTCTGCCTGGAAGTCACAATGTGGTGCTGATGTAGCGATGCCAGCGGCGGGCATGTGATGGGCACTAATAGCCACCCGCCACGATACCAGTCTCCCGTGTCTGGGTATATACCAGTGGTGAGCTTAGAGCGACCTCCTCTTAGGAAGCAGGGCTGCCCTGCTGGTGGTCCGCCCTGCGCCGAGAGATGGAGCACACGGCCCGCAGTGCCTGGCGCTGGTCCCTCCTCGCCGCGGCCCGTTAATCTGACTGTCTTTCTCTGATGCAGTGTTCCTGAGATGCACCGGTGGGGAGGTGGGCGCCACCTCTGCTCTCGCCCCTAAGATCGGACCGCTGGGGTTGGTAAGTGTCCATATTGTTCCCATGGTTGGGTGGGTGTCAGATCAGCGGGTGCCGGCCGTGCTGGGCGCCTCCCATCTCCTTGATCCGTGACCTAATGTTACGTTTCCTTTTTCAGTCTCCCAAGAAAGTTGGTGATGACATTGCCAAGGCGACCGGCGACTGGAAGGGGCTGCGGATCACCGTCAAGCTGACCATCCAGAACAGACAGGCTCAGGTAGGCCGAAGGATATTACAGGATATAGACACTAGGGGGCAGCGGGTTGTTGACCCGGGCCTTACAGACAGGTAGGGACTAGACCGGCTGAACTGGATGGACGTTGTCTTCATTCGGCCTAGCATACCATGGTACAGCTATGGGCACAAGTGGGTTATGTCGCTGGCACTGCCACACTACCTGGATGGTGCCCAGTTCACTATGGCACTACGCTGGAAGTGTGGTTCATCTTCATGCGCCCCCAACCACCCTGTGGGCGGGAGCGGTACATGTCCTGCGGCAATGCTGTTGAGACTTGCAGGGGAGCGATGCCATGCTCCAGCCTTAAGACTTGTCCAAGGTTAGAAAAACATGGCTGCCTTCTTCCAAACGCAGCGTCACCCTTGTCTGTGGGGCTGAGTGTGGTACTGCAGCTCGGCTCTAGTGAAGTGAGTGATGAGCTGCAGTACCTCACACAATCCACGGAAAAGGGTGGCGCTGTGTGGAAGAAAGCAGCCATGTTTTTCTAAACCTGTACAACCCCTTAAGTACTGGTATCCTCATGATGGTGGCATAGGGGGCAGTAGCGCTTGCTGAATGTGCTGTTGTGGCTCCTGTAGGTTATGAATGGGTTATGATGCTGATCGGGTGGGTTTGTTAAAAAAAAGTATACAGCTAAAGTTTTTTTGTTTTTGAACTTCAATTAAACTTTATTGCACTTTTTTGGTCCTGAAGTCGACTTTTAGGTGTGATTGATTGCTAGGATAGTACACTGCATTACTTATGTAGTGCGCTCTACAGTGCCTATGACAGCAGCCTATCAGACTCTGCCGGAGGCGGGGCCTAATAGGCTGAGGTAGATAACAGACATGCAGATCTTAGGCTTCTGGCTGCCATGGGAGCCCATTGGTACCTTGCGATCACATTGCGGGGTGCCCATGGGGGACATGATGAGCCCCCTGTCACCTTACATGTGTAGTTTCAATTGATCGTGGCATGTAAGGGGTTAAACTGCAAGGGTGTGAGGCTTCTGTTCCTGGTGGTTTGAGCAGGAGCCTCGCCGTCTGTATGGGTTTAGAGCCCATTAGTGCGGTCAGAAAGGCGTTAAGGTGTTTTAGGTGACCCCGTCTGGTGTTGGCACAGCCACCCGCCACTATGCCGGTCCACCTGTGACCGGGTATAATCCAGTGGTGAGCTGAGAGTAAAGCCCCATCTTAGGAAACAGGGTCTTTCTCCATGTGATTGACTCTGCGCCGAAAGACTGGGTACACAACCGTCTTAAAGGGGATGTCCAGGATTGGGAAACCCTTGGCTGCTTTCTATCAGTGCCACACTGGCTATTGCAACTCAACTCCGTTCACTTCAATCTTACAGAATTGCAATGCCAGCCTCGACCTGTGGGCAGGGGTGGTGCTATTTCTGGAAGGAAGCAGCTATGTTTTCCTAATCCAGGCAAACTCCCAACTTAATGGTATTCTGGTCATAACTGGAAGACGTCTCATGCGAGTATCTTGTCTCTTCAGATTGAGGTTGTGCCATCCGCCTCGGCTCTGATCATCAAGGCCCTCAAGGAGCCGCCCCGTGACCGGAAGAAGCAGAAGAATAGTAAGTGCCATGTAAAGCACGAGGCGCCTCAGAACAGCCACCCGCCACTATAACAGTCTGCTGTGACTGCGTATAATCCAGTGGTGAGCTGAGAGAAGACTCCACCTCTAGGAAACAGGGTCACCCCACCTGTGAGTGACTCTGTGCCGTAAGGATGGGGACAAATACATTGATGTAATATATTGATGGCCTAGTCTTGTGACAAGCCATCAATGGTAGATTGGCAAGTGCCTGGGCGGTGGACTCCTGCCCACTAGCTGTTCACCAGATCGATGAACTGAGCGGACCTCTGCAGGAAGTGGATGGCTCTGTTCTCTACTGCAGTGGCCAGGCTTGGTATTGCATGCCACTCACTTCAGTGGGGAATTAGCCTGCAATACCAAGCCTGACCTGCAGTGAATGATGTGCTTTCTGCAGAAAGTGACTTGGTGCACAAGCGCACTAAAGGGCCAATCATCGGTTCTGATCACTGACCTTCAGGCAGCATAAAACAATCGCTGGATCGTGGGCTTGTCGCTTTATGTAAACTCTCCCCACTCAGCGCTTCACATAGGAGGTAAGTCATAGAATGGTACAGTTGGAAGGACCTCCAGAGTCATCGAGTCCAATCCCTGTACTGAATGAGAAGCCTGCGATCCAGTGGTGAAGTCTTAGTGTAAATGCTCTGCACTAGCGACCTTAGCGGTGACGTCGGCACTCCTGCAGTTGTTGGGCCGGGCCATAACCCAGCGATCAGCTAACTGGTGGCCATCCTGGGTAGCAGATCCCTGCTGGTTTACTGCTGATGACCTAGCCTACAGGTGAGGCAATCGCTAGTTTACAACTGGACAACCCCTCTAACCCCTCATGTCTCTTATGTTAACAGTTAAACACAATGGCAACATCTCCATGGACGAGATAATCAGCATCGCTCGCCAGATGAGGCACCGGTCCCTGGCTAGAGAGCTGTCAGGTGAGTTCCTATAAATGGCGCCCAATACATCATCCAGCTGTAGGATGGTGAACAACTTTAAAGGTTGCACAGCTAGCGGCTCTGTAGTGCCATGCTGGGTCCGTCCCATCTACTGACGTCTGACGTCTTTAGGAACCATCAAGGAGATCCTGGGCACATCACAGTCCGTGGGCTGCAATGTGGACGGCCGACACCCCCATGATATCATCGATGACATAAACAGCGGTGCAATGGAGTGTCCAGCGGTAAGTGTCGCTCTAGTAGATGCTTCCACGTTATCGCTGCAGCCACGTATCCTGACCGTCTCTTCTTTTCCTCTACAGAGTTAAGTTCATGAAGACAACTTGCATTTTCAATAAAAGTTTGATCCACAATCTGTTCTGTCTTCATTTACAGCAGGTTATAGTTGGGGTGATGCAGCTGGGGGTTGGGGGACCTCTCCTATTAAAGGGGTTGTCTCGCGGCAGCAAGTTGGGGTATACACTTCTGTATGGCCATATTAATGCACTTTGTAATATACATCGTGCATTAAATGAGCCATACAAAAGTTATTCACTTACCTTCCCTGCGCTGGCGTCCCCGTCTCCATGGTGCCGTCTAACTTCAGCGTCTAATCGCTCGATTAGACGCGCTTGCGCGGAAGGGTCTTCTGCCTTTGGGTCTGCCCGGCAGCAGCGGGGTCCTGGCTCCGCCCCTTCTATGCGTCATCGCGTAGCTCCGCCCCATCATGTGTGCCGATTCCAGCCTCCTGATTGGCTGGAATCGGCACACGGGGCGGAGCTACGCTATGACGCGTAGAAGAGGGCGGAGCCAGAACGCCTCTGCTGCCGAACCGAGCCGAAGGCAGAAGACCCTTCTGCGCAAGCGCGTCTAATCGAGCGATTAGACGCTGAAGTTAGACGGCACCATGGAGACGGGGACGCCAGCGCAGGGAAGGTAAGTGAATAACTTCTGTATGGCTCATATTTAATGCACGATGTATATTACAAAGTGCATTAATATGGCCATACAGAAGTGCTGAACCCCACTTGCTTTCGCGAGACAACCCCTTTAACACGTGTTAACCCTTTGCAAACCAATTTTGGATTCAGGGTTTCCTAGGGGGCTGTCTCTTTCTGCTATTATACAATGGCGCTGTCTGCTGGCTAGAGCCAGTACTGCGGTATGTGACATGCTGGAGAGGCCCCTGACAACAGAGCAGCCAGTAATCTAAAGTAAGAATACCCTGACAACTTCCTCTGACATGGGAGCTGTACGGCCTTCAATCAGAAGGTCTTCAGACATCAGACAGTGGATTGGAAAGGGTTAAAGGGTCACCCTGCTGTCTGGGCTTTCCCATCCCAAGCAGCCTTTGTACTTACCCCTGGTACTTACCCCTTCAGACATTCAACACAGTTTACATTACTTTTATCTAAGATTGGGGGGGGGGGGGGGGGGGCTGTTTCCTGCACAATTGGGCCTGGAATTAAGTTGTGCCCTGAAGGCCAATGGGTGATCCCTCCATTCTAGGCCGAACCATGCAGATTTCTTAAGGGGTCTAGTTTGTGGGGGTTCTCCATCGTTTTGGCTGCTCAAAGGCTCTACAAGTGGGCAATGGGGCCTTAAGCATCTTCATGCAAAATGTCTGTTCTGAAAGCCACCGGCTGCTTCTCTTGGTTTGGGCACCATTGTGTATCCAGATACAAGATTAAGGCCACAATGGGTATGTTTCTGAACACGGGACAAACAGGGAGGACAATTTTTTTTTTTGTTGCAAATCCTTATTTTCATGTGCAAAATAGAAAAAAACCTGTCCTTAAAATGACATTTGCAAAAACATAAAATTTTATTTCTCCTCTAAATTGCATTAACTCCTGAATAAAAACTGTGTGGGGTCAAAATCCTCCTGACCTCCTCAGTGAATGTATTAAAGGGTGTAGTTATTGGGGTCATCTGTGGGGGTCTCCATCATTCTGAGCCTTTGCAATCTTGGCTTGCTGCAGGAAAAGTTTCTCAGAATGTTAATAATTGTGTCCGCCTCCTGACTGGTTAACAACAGTTTTTGCAATGTGCTTCCTGAATAAAGTAAACAGATGGAAACATATTTCAGCAGAGACTTGTACCGTATGTTTGACATATTGCAGTTGAAAATGTAAAAAAGACTTTTTTCCCAACATTTTTCCAATTTTGGCACTTTTAATAAATATACACATTTTATCGGTCTACTTAAGCCCTCTTCCACATGGGTGCTATGTATGTATATATATATGCGAAGCTGATGGCTTCCAATGGGTTTTTAGGCTACAAAACGTAGCGATGCTGTTGTATCCCGTGTGAACGAGGCCATAATGAAGCGCAACGTGGCGAAACAACGTCAATCACCGGGATATACGAAGCCCTTACGGAGCTATTCTATGTGACACATGTCAGATATCCAACTTTTGGCCTGGTCATTAAGGGGTTAAACTAATGGGGGTGTAATGGTCCTGTTATCGTAAAACGCATCACGTGGTGACAATCATATGTCTTATAATGCCATATCGCTCCCGGTTTCTCATCCATGTAAATGTAGCCTAAAGCTCTATTCAACAGCTGCTGTCTGTGCAAGTATGAAGTGTATTGGGGGATATGGTGGGATGAAGGGGGGCGGTTTGAGAGGACTAGAGGGGGTTTCGGGGTTCTGCTCGGCCGTTCATAGAGATGTGCTTTTAGAGCTCGCTTATAACTGGATATTTGATATCCGGCTTGTCCGGGGTAGACCATTCCAGAGAACTGAGCGGAGCTGGAAGACACGTCGGACAGTGAAGTCCTTGCATAGTGATGCTCCATTCACTGCAGGGCAGCTGGGAAAACAATGGAGCCCCACAGTACAGCTGGCAGGACTCCTAAAGGGATCGGGACTGCCAGATGGGGAAGGAGAGGGGTTCTACTGCCCCCAAGAGGGACACATGGAAGTGAACGCTGATGGAAAAGATGCTAGAAACAGAACACTGAAGCGGCTATTAAAGGGTGTTTAGGTGGTGTGCAATTGCCGAACTTGTCAATTGCTATTGCTGAGATGTGGGCATTGGTCCCCGTGTGCCCTCCACTGGGACTGGCCTTGAGGGGATAATGGGCAAATCAGCGAAAAACAATGGAAAGGAATCTTGTAGTGTAATCCTCCCCCTGATGGAGGTAACAAGTGAAACAAAATGCAAATTAAATAGCCGGTGGAAAAGGACTAATAGGTGGGCTAGCATAGATTTGGAGGATCTGGCCTTGAACACATGGGTTCTATAGCTGCATGGTAAGGGAGTATTGATGCCAGCGTGCCCAGGATCTCTCAAACACTTCTTCACGGTCTGTAAGAAGGGCGGCCAACGTCTTCGGGGACCATTATCCAGGACAATTTAATTTTGACAAGGTCAATCCTAACCGATGGTTTCCTCCCAGGAGGGAGCGATAGCAGACAGGATACACAAAGAGCCATCTAAATATATGCTTGGGTATATCTGGAATGTGCCTGAGGAGGAGCGCTTCCCAAGGAGACTTGTGGGGGTACGAAGATATCAAAAGTTTATAGTCTGCTTCCATGATTGATACAGTGAGAGCTTAGTGGTTGAAGTGGCTACATTATGTCAGTCGGTGACCGGTAGCTCCTCATCCCGGTCTGCCTCCCATCATTGCATACAAGGGAGTTCACCTGTAGGTGTAATGAAATGAGAGTAG
Source organism: Eleutherodactylus coqui (assembly GCF_035609145.1). Lineage (NCBI taxonomy): Eukaryota > Metazoa > Chordata > Amphibia > Anura > Eleutherodactylidae > Eleutherodactylus > Eleutherodactylus coqui. The sequence continues at coordinate 5,994,022 of NC_089846.1, read as the reverse complement.
AGCTTGGAGATGATCCTTGACTCACATGAGACGATTACATATCCGTTTGAAGATGGACAAGTCGGCTAAAGTGCGTCTATTATTGGTCAAGGATCAGACGTATTGCCTAATTTGTTGTAAATTAAATATTTCTGAATCCGGGATTGAGTCAACGGAATGGAAATAATCAATCTTGTCGAAACCCAGCCTGTCAACCACATCAGCATCCTAGTGAGATGCCTAGCAATCCACCCAAATCTAGAAGTATCCAGAGCGAAAGCAGGATTTCCAGGCAAGTTAGACATGGGAAGATATGTTGTACCTCCTGGACAGTCTATCTCAGTGTTAAAGAAGGGCACATAGCAGGCCACCTAACCGAAGGTCAATATTTGTTCAATAGGATGAGAGATTTCGATATGAACCCATATAGAGCTATACTGATGGGCAAATATAGGAGCTAGCTGGGCTGTCTGGTAGTATTTTTGAAGATTAGGAACTCCCAGGCACCCTGCTTTATGGGGAGTGTGTGATATACTTTGTTGGAGGCACCTAAGCTTGTTGGACCAAATAAAAGACGAATTTGGATGGAAAGCATTTCAAAACTTTAGCGGGCACAGAGATGGGCATAGGGCAAATACATATAAGAGTTTAGGAAGCCAAGTCCTTTTGGCTGAGGGAATCCTGCCGAGTCACGATAAATTATAGGAGAAGTTGTAAGGTCCTGTTCCAAACAGTCAGTGAGGGATAGTTAGCTCGGTGAAGGGTCTCGAAGGAGTTTGTAAGAATTATGTCAAGTACCGTACGTTCTTACTAACCCAATGGAAATTGAAGTTGAGCTTTGGGAGCTAAAGATTTGGAATTATTAACTCTGAGACCCGAGGCCAAGACAAACTTGTCCAGGATATGGTAAAAAATGGGGGGTGAGTTTAGAGGGGAAGAAATAAATAGTAGGATATCGTCGGCAAAGAGCACATTTGTGTTTTTCTGCAATACGGAAGCCCTTAACATTTGTATCCGCTTTAAATAGGGATGTCAAGGGCTCAGTTGCTAGAATAAACAGGGGTGAGAGGGGCAGCACTGCCTGGCTCCCCTTTCAATTGTTATGGTGTTAGGGCCAAAGCTGAGAATTCTGACAGAAGCTGATGGGGAAGAGTACAAAGATTGTATGATTGATCTAAAAGTAGTCCCAAAGCCATCCCCTCTAGAACAAAACATTAGTATTACCAGGAAACCGAATTAAAGGCCTTGTGTGAATTTAAACTAAGGAGAAGACTTTGCCTATCAGTGCCGAAATGCTATCTGTTGCCTGTCTGGTCTGATCGGTAGCTTGGCGGGTTGGAATAACTCCTACTTGGTCAGGGTGGATATATTGACTTATAAATGTTCATTCTGGTGGCCATTATTTTAGTGAGACTCTTTAAATCATTATTAATTAAAATGATGGGGCGATAGTTTTCGCAGGAGGTGTGATCTTTATTAGGTCTGGGGATAACTTGAATATAAGCCTGATTAGCCTTGAGGGATGGGGGGAAGGTATGGTTCCTGGAAGAGAGAACTTAAGAAGACCATTAGAGGTTCACCTGAAGTCGAGAAGAACTTCTTATAATATATTGGAACAGCCATCGGAGCCCTAGATGGTTTGAGCAATTTAATTGCTTCCCCGTTACATCTAACGTAACTTCCCTTCCCAGAGGATCATGGCGTTCTCACTTCACTTGGGGTAATGCCTCTCCAATAAGCTTCTCGCACATTTGACTCCAGACATTGTTTGGAATACGTAGTTTACTGAGGGCAGAAAGGAAGGGTCAGAGGGTTAGGCAGCATGCCAGAAGTCGACCCTGTTCGGGCCACTGCGGGGAAAAAACCAATATCTAGATCATCTCAATTCTTTTCGGCTTGGGTCGTGAGGCATACGTTTAATTCTGTGCCTGATTTTGAGATTTCCGATAAAAGTTGAAGAGACAGATTGGCCTTGTGATGTAAAAAGTAGGAACGATACGCCTCCTTTTCCTATAATTCCAATACCTACAACGCCTTCGCTTTAGAGGCCAACTGCATGAGTCTCCCCCTCGCCACGGCCTTAAGAGCTTCCCAATTTATAGAATGGGAGGGGCCTCCAGGTAGACTGTAGTAGGAAATTCTCGATGGAACGGAGGAGCTCGCTGTGTTTATTCGTGGTTAAGGAGGGACTCATTCAGTTGCCAGTGTCCCGTAAAGAGGTAATTAACAAGATCTGTGAATTGAATCGACATTGGGAATAGTCAGATCACGGGCAATCCAAACTCTTTGCCTGGTTTACTGTAATAATAAATTTGGTTTGAGTAAAAACCTGATCAATTCTTGTGTACATGTTATGAGCCAATGAATAGTAAGGAAAATCTCGAATTGTGGGATGACATATGTCTGTGAGGAATGGACACAGAAGGGGGAGAGAATAAACTTAGATGCATCAGAGTTGGATCAACTGAAATGTCCAAAGCTAAATTAGACTCCCGTCCCCCCCAACACCACTAACTCCGGGCCCTCGAACCCCGGGAGCCATGTAGACAATACATTTTGCAAGAAGGAGAATCACATCAGCATGAAGTTTAAGATAGTGTTCAAAAGCCTAACCATCTCTTGATGGGGGAGTTAAAGCCCAGGGGATTATGGGAATAAGGGACATTGATTTAATCCCCATATTAAAAGGGGCAATTAAGTAGCAGCTTCAAGCTTAGAGGCAAAAAAAATTAAAATAAAAGCACCCTGGAAGGCGCTCTGCTACATCTCCTTCATGGGACAGAACTGTCCTTGTACCCATTCAAGGAGGGAAAAGACTGAAGGAGTGAGAAAGGGGGAATAATGAAGAAAAACTTATCAACAGAAGAATAGGGCGTAATACCCGAAATATGCAACATAAGTGACGTTAGAGTGATGGAAGAAAAACGTTCCGTCCATCAGGGTGGTGAGCAGGAGCTCCTGTGTTCCCCGTCCCACTGGGAGCGTGCGTGTCATCAACGTATTAAGCGCTGCGGAATAAGTTGGCGCTATACAAATAAAGATTATTATTATATATTCCAGGTTGGAATAACGTCCCTCAGGTTGGCTTTTCTTGCGGTTGCGGATCGCCATAACCGTGAAATCATCTTCTCCTGGAGAGAGCCAGGGTTTCCTGGAGAAGAGGCCCATGTTACGGTATTCTACCCGTGATACGCCAGCCCAGTTTGCCCTAGAACTTACCCACAACCCCTGTCCCTGCCTACTTGCCTCCAGTCCTGGCTAACCCCAAGTGGGCAACTGGGCAGTGGTCCCTACACTTACTAGGGACCGAGAGGGAGGACTGGCGTACCAAGATAAAACAGGTTAGAATACCGACTGGACGGGCAGACGAACTATCCCAACAGAAAATAACCGCAGACCGAGGCAGATGGGATGACCTGGCAGAACTAGCAAACAAGCTGACAAACAGGAGACTGACAGAGGCAGGATGCAAGCACGCTGACAGAAACCAATAACTGGCAGTGAATGGACCTCACTGCCAGCCTTATAAACAGAAGCTTCCGCCCAGGGGCAACGAGAGGGAGGCGCTACCTCCCAACAGGATCCAACATACAGGAACTCGTGCACGGATTCACAATCACAGGCGTGCACGGTGCTGCCCAGACCAACAAGCGCACGTACCGCGCCGACCAACCAACCGCGCCCCCGGCAGCCGGACAACAAGCCGCGGGCAACCCAGCACCCAGCCGCCCCGGGAGGACCCGCAGCCACCGCATGGTAACAGCCCGGCTGTTGTAAGAAAGATCCACCTTTTGCAAAAGATCTTTGCTTAAGGGGCCTTTCACAGGCGAAGGAATTAGTCGGCGTGGACATCTCTGCGTCACAATGTTATCGCTGTGGGGCTTGAATTCTGCACCTGTTAAAATCTACACGTCTTCAAAACCGCAGGATTAAATTCCGTAGCGGAAAAAGCTTTCTGCTGCTGCGGCATGAAGGACGCCTTGTGGAATTGTTGTGGATTTCTAACATACAGGAGATGTCATTCCACATTTAAAGTCACAAGAAAAAACAATAACTTGTAGAAGATGTTTGGCAGAACGCATTTCACAGTTAACAATGCGATAAAATCTATGCTAATTGACAAAATCCACATCTGCCCGCTCCTGCCAGTTTAAACTCTGATTGGACATAAACTTAACCTAACTAGCTTGGTGCCTGCAGGAGGAGTATAGCTGGTGGGAGGAGCAAACACTTTTTCTGTTTAGTGCCCGCCTCCCATTTTTGGATACGTTTACAAATAGCAGAAATGCTGCAAATTTTCCGCAGCGGAAAATTCTGTTGCAAATTCCACAGCATTTCCACATCCGCAGCTGATTTCAGCAGATACTACATTACTCTCACTTCAGAAGTCTTTGCTCTCTCAGAACTTCCTTTACCGGTCAGCTGGCGGCCTCTAGTGAGGCCCGCTGGTCAGGTGATGCCACTTCTGCATCACCTGACCAGCGGCACAGCACCCACTAGATGCCGCCATGTGAAGAAAGTGGTGAGAGCACAAAGACTTTGGAAGGGAGGCGAGAGGGATGTCTTCTAATATCAGCTGTGTTCCCGCGGTTTTGACTCGGTGTCTTTTGTGAAAATGCTGCAGATTTTGCGACAGAAGTTTCCGGGAGAGAAATGCTGACATTCCGTACCCCGGTATGTTGTGTCGCTGACAGCAGATGCCCGATCAGCTAATCATCCAAGGTCCTGAGCGGTGGACTGCAGCCAATAAACCACTGATGATGTATCCTCAGGATAGCTCATCAATAGTGTTTGCCTGGAAAACCCCTTTTATCAGTCAAACCCCAATCGATCAAAGTCATCCCCTAGCCTGTGGACAGGGGCGTAACTATAGAGGGTGCAGGGGATGCGGTTGCACCCGGGCCCAGGAGCCTTAGGGGGCCCATAAAGCCTCTCTTCTCCATATAGAGAGCCCAGTACTCATGAATAAAGCATTATAGTTGGGGGCCCTGTTACAGGTTTTCCATTGGGGCCCAGAAGCTTCAAGTTATGTCTCTGTGGAGCAGGGTTTAGGTATGGGTACGGGTACAGATAGAGGGGGGGGGGGCAGCTCACCTTTTGCATCAGGGCCCCTGAGCCTTTGGTTACGCCCCTGCCTGTGGATACAGGGTAACTTTATAACTTGACCCAACCCCTTTAAAGGGAACCTGTCATCAGTTTTGTGGCAATAAACCAAAGTCGTGCACATTTCCAAAGCTGTTTGGTTGGACATCCTGGTGAAATCATACTGTTAAAAAGAAGATATTCACATTTCCCGCTCCGCATACAAATCTGCTGTGACGGGCCGGACGGTCAGCTGGCCTGCGTACCTCCTCTAACAGAGCACTTCCCTGTGACTGTAATGTGGAGATGTCCGTGTCATCAAAGCGGAGATCAAACTCCCATGCATGCTCCGAGACCGGCACATGTGCAGTTGAGCCTGCCCACAAAAAAGAAACGGATGAACCGCACATGCGCCAATCCCTGAGCTCCCGGCGCATGCACAAGAGTTTGATCGCTGCATTGATGATGTGGAGGATTTCTCATGTCATTGTAGCAGAGAAGGGTGGCAGAGATGGTCCAGTACAGACCGACTACCAACCAGGGGGATGGGATTTGCATGCAGTGCAGGAAATGTAAATACCTTCTATATAAAGATATGATTTAACTGGGATGTCTAACAAAGTAACTTTGGAAAAGTGCATTAAGCTGTATTCACATAAGTTCACAAAATCTGACTAAAATCGCACGGAAATCAAACGCATTGATTTGGGTTTTTAAAAAAATGTTACTTCTTTTTTTTCTAGTAATTAATAAAACTTTTTTTACTTGTTTTTGCATGCTTTTTTTAGCCCCTGTAGGGGACTTGAACTTGTGATCATTTGATCGCTCATACAGTATACTGTAATACCATAATATTACATTATATCGCTGTATTAGAAAGCAATCTTGCCCCATATAATCCCCACCCACCCAGGACCTAACTGTACATCCTGTGGTGTTAAGGGGTTGTCCAGTTGTAAACTATTGATGGACAATTCCTTGGGATAGACCATTAATAGTAGATTGGTGGAGGTCCACCTCCTGGAAACCCAAAAGTTCCCACTGAAGTGAATGGCATGTAATACCAAACCTGACCACTGCTGTGAGAATAGAGCTGTCTTCTTCCTGCAGAAATCGGTGCCAATGCACAAACACAACATCCGAGCAAACGTTTGATCAGTTGGGATCCCGGATGGCGGATCCTCACCAATCTAGTATTGATGACCTATCCAGAGAAAAGGTCATCAGTAGTTTACAACTGGACGGTCGCTTTAAAATGCAGCCACATTGTAGCAAGTGGCTGGGAGTTGTAGTCTCGCTGCAGGTTGCAGAACACTGGTCTGAAATGCAGAAATCACTTGTACAGAAGCAAGACTGAGGAATCTTACAGGCGATTCCCTGATGAGCTGCAATGGCGCCACTTGTGGAGGCATGGCGTGTACACAGGTCCACCGCTCAGCTCCCCGGCTATAGAGCTCTGAGCTCATCGTGAATGCATTTAGGATACGGCTGCAGTCAGCAGTTTATGTCCTCGGCTCGGGCGCTAACAAGTTATAAAGAATACTTCTGCTGGGTCAGCATCATCGGGGTTACTCATGCATTCTTCTGACCAGCAGTTGTATCAGTGCTAGATGAGAGAAGGTCCAGAGGCCGGCCAGAAGAAGCAGAGCGAAGGCTTCCTAAGCAAAATATATGGCCATAAGGCAAATGTAATTGTTTTAATTGATGCAGCAGCTCTCTGTGATATGGGAATTTTATAGAGCTCTGGCAGAAAGGCATGAAGCCCCCTCCAAAAGAAAAGAATTTGTACTATGGCAATTGTACATCAACCAGCCAAACTGTCGGCCCAATGCCCCAAATATACATTCTGTCAGAAACACTCCGGCCCCAGAAGAAGCTGTCGTTCTGCTGCTAAATCCGTCCTGCAGTACCATCTCAGGCAGATCTGTAACTGATGAGAGTTGTGGTGACTAGATGGACGGTCACCGGAGACCCTATAAGTGGTTCCCCCCTTGGCCTATAAGAGGCTCTCGGAGGCTCCTTGTGTGTAGTGACCTCTTCTTCCGCTTGAGTAGAGCTTGTTGGCCACTAGACGCCTCTACGACGCAGAGAAGAGATTTCACCGCGTTACCAGAGTCTGAAAGGGGTGCATTATTGGGGTGGGAGAAGCTGGAGGGTCGTATCTATGAACTGTCCCCCACCGGGCGGCTCTGACCAGACTGTTAGGAGGTGTTGGGACCAATGGATGTGTGAGGGCACACAAGGTGACGGGGCTCAGGACGCAGCCTACAGACCACCAGTAGAGAGGAGCGTCTGACCAGACTGTTAGGAGCTGTTGGGACCAGTGGATGTGTGAGGGCACACAAGGTGACCGGGCTCAGGACCCCCCCCCCCCTACAGACCACCAGTAGAGAGGAGCATTTGACCAGGCTGTTAGGAGGTGTTGGGACCAGTGGATGGGGGTACACAAGGTGACCGGGCTCAGGACGCCCCCTACAGACCACCAGTAGAGAGGAGCATCTGACCAGACTGTTAGGAGGTGTTGGGATCAGTGGATGTGTGAGGGCACAAAAGGTGACGGGGCTCAGTACGCAGCCTACAGACCACCAGTAGAGAGGAGAGTCTGACCAGACTGTTAGGAGGTGTTGGGACCAGTGGATGGGGGAACACAAGGTGACTGGGCTCAGGACACCCCCGACAGACCACCAGTAGAGAGGAGCGTCTGACCAGACTCTTAGGAGGTGTTGGCACTATTGGATGGGGGCACACAAGGTGACCGAGCTCAGGACGCCCCCTACAGACCACCAGTAGAAAGGAGCGTCTGACCAGACTCTTAGGAGGTGTTGGCACTATTGGATGGGGGCACACAAGGTGACCGAGCTCAGGACGCCCCCTACAGACCACCAGTAGAAAGGAGCGTCTGACCAGTCTGTTAGGAGGTGTTGGGACCAGTGGATGGGGGCACACAAGGTGACCAGGCTCAGGATGCCCTCTACAGACCACCAATAGAGGGGAGCGTCTGACCAGACTGTTAGGAGGTGTTGGGACCAGTGGATGGGGACGCCCCCTACAGACCACCAGTAGAGAGGAGCGTCTGACCAGACTGTTAGGTGGTGTTGGGACCAGTGGATGTGTGAGGAAACGCAAGGTGACTGGGCTCAGGACGCCCCCTACAGACCACCAGTAGAGAGGAGCGTCTGACCAGACTGTTAGGTGGTGTTGGGACCAGTGGATGTGTGAGGACACGCAAGGTGACTGGGCTCAGGACGCCCCCTACAGACCACCAGTAGAGAGGAGCATCTGACCAGACTGTTAGGAGGTGTTGGAACCAGTGGATGGGGGCGCACAAAGTGACCAGGCTCAGGATGCCCCCTACAGACCACCAGTAGAGAGGAGCGTCTTATCGTTCGGCAAGCACCAGCAGCTCCAACTGTTTCGTTATCCGCCATCCAGAGACGGGGCGCCATCATTACACCCCTGTGTCTGTCAGAACCATTTCCCGGCACTTGGCTGATGGACCCTTGGCCTTGTGGCCCCCATTACATGTACGGCCTCTGACACTCAGTGTCGCCTCCGTTTGCAGTGTGACATAAATGATGAAACTGGACGCTACGGATACGCACCCTTTGCTCCCAACACCTCCTGATAGTCAATTGGTGACCCTTACAAAATAGATCGGTGAATATCACCGTCGACAACAGATGGCACATCCTTTCCTTATTTCTGATAGATTTAAAGGGCTTGTCCCGTTGTAAACTACTGATGGTGTAAGAGGGATCGGTCTAAATGGATTTAACAGCGTTACTCCTTTGGGTTGTTACAATTGTGTTTGGACTTGTTAAATCCATCGAAAGGAGGAACGGCGTCCAGACTGAACCATATGTGACCTGTTTGAGCTTAGATGCCGAACAAAGACAAATCGAGGGATTAAGGCAGAACTAAAAATGTTGATAGATCTCTGCTTAAAGGGGTTGTCCTGCGCCGAAACGGTTTTTTTTTTTTTTTCAATAGCCCCCCCGTTCAGCGCGAGACAAACCCGATGCAGGGGTTAAAAAAAAAAACGGATAGTGCTTACCTGAATCCCCGCGCTCCGGTGACTTCTTACTTACCTTGCGAAGATGGCCGCCGGGATCTTCACCCTCGGTGGACCGCAGGGCTTCTGTGCGGTCCATTGCCGATTCCAGCCTCCTGATTGGCTGGAATCGGCACACGTGACGGGGCGGAGCTACGAGGAGCCGCTCTCCAGCACGAGCGGCCCCATTCAGAAGACAGAAGACCGGACTGCGCAAGCGCGTCTAATCGGGCGATTAGACGCTGAAGATTAGACGGCACCATGGAGACGAGGACGCTAGCAACGGAACAGGTAAGTGAATAACTTCTGTATGGCTCATAATTAATGCACAATGTACATTACAAAGTGCATTAATATGGCCATACAGAAGTGTATACCCCAACTTTGTTTCGCGGGACAACCCCTTTAATAAATTCATGCATCGTATATTAACCTTTAAACAATCTTCTATATGTTGTCAGCAAGCAGCTGATCTGCAAGGCTCCTGGGGGGCAGACCCCTGCCAATCTGCTGCTGATTGCCTCCCATGGACAGGCCAGCAATAGTTCTACAACTGCACAACCCCTTTAACTGCGTCGTTACTTTACACTATTTTGTTGCAGGCTTTGTGTATGATTGTTAATTTGTTATGTTTCTGTATATTTTATGCAAATTTCAAAATCTAAATAAACAGATTAAATATACGAATCGTGCATGAGATCTGCAGATTTGCTCCCAAAGTATTGCAAAGACTGAGCCTTCAAATGATAGAACTTTTATTGATGTGAAAACAAATGAAGATTTTGAAGCAAGGACTTACCAGCGCCCCCGTAATAGTAATGGTTAAAAAAGAGAACTGCGGAACTAACCTCAATTACGTATCTGCCATTTCGTGTCCACATGCAGAGTTATGTGGCCCCCACCTGACAGACTACAAATAAGGCTGCTTTCACATTGGCGTAATTGGGCACATTTTGGACCTGTGCCATGGATGACTGACCCGGCCCAACAGCAGATCTATCCACCTGAATCAGAGCATTATAAATCCCTATGCTGCTCTGAGGTTGGGCAAGTAGACCCGCAGTCGGGCCAGGACAGTCGTCCGTAGTACAGGCCCAAAAAGGCTCTTGAATTACACTTGTGCGAAATTACCGTGGCTGTACATACTCTGATCCTGCCGTCCGACTCACGTCTGTCTGCACCCTGTTCAGTGTCTTAGCTAGAAGTAGTGGACAGATAAGACTATGGCTCCACAATCAACTATGGTCTTTCACTGCCATCAGCCAGTCCCTCTTAGTCTAACTGGAAGGCCTAAGGGCCCGTCCACACTGCTCTCTGCACCATCTGATTAACGTACGGACCTCAGAAGTCTGTCCTGGCTTGATCGCCGGTCTCTGCAATCCCTATTCCGAGAATCATATGTTGCAATGATGCTTCAAGTTTGGTTCCGGAGAATCGCGGTCAGGCCAGGACACACTTCCGAAGTCCATATGTTAAAGTGGTGGTGCAGAGGTCAGTGTAGACGGGCCCTTAGACCTTACATGGTCCAATAATTTAGATCCTTCATTGAGGAAATGTATGAAAAATGGACATAATACCATATAAAGGACCAAATGCAAGAAGGTTTTGTGCATCACAAAGTGTCAGGGTGTGAAGCTTTGTTCTCATTCACTAGGGAGTCCTTGCTAGGAAGCGCCATGTGTCCCGGCAAAGCTCAGTGACCAGTAACTGTATTTAAAGGGGTTTTCTAAGTTATGTAAAAAATTAAAGGGACAGAGGGCAGGAAAGGGTTAAAAATAAACTAATTAATACTCACGACTCCAATGCCCCACCGGTCCAGTGCCAATGCTCCCATCCTCACCGGCAGTCTGTATTGACATTGACTGCAGCGGTGACGTTTAGCACACACATATTAGCGCTGCAGCCAATCACTGGCCTCGGTGGTCTTGGGCCGTATACTGCTGAGGACAGTGATTGGCTGCAGCAATCACATGTGTATACAGAACATTACCTCTGTAGCAAAACAGCGACTGGCAGTGAGGGCGAGAGCGGCGGTGCTGGACCAGCAGAGGGTTGGAGCGGAGAGTAGACCTTAGTACTTGTTATTGCGCTTTGCATGTTTTTATATAAAGTGGTTTTCATGTGCGTGGAGAAAAATGGCAAAATTTCCTATCTTAGTTCACATTACGGTCCAGAATCCCCCCCTAGAAGTTCTCCTATCACACAGGGTCTTTGTAGTGCAGGACCTACCTTAGACATGGGTCGGTATGCATGTAACATGTCGCTATGGACTATTAGTACGCTGTCACTGTGAGGTCGGGGCTCATCCGCATCCCGCTGCTGTCGGCCCGTGGTCACATGACTGACAAGTGATTATGTGTCGCTGTGAATTATCAATTCCGTCAGTGAGAAATGAGCGTTCCATTATAAAGCTCCCATTGGCACATGACCGTGACCGTGTTATTACAGGGTCTCAGTACCCCGAGGAGTAGACGCCATTACCATCTGCCTACAATAGGGGTCATTTATTGGTTGGGTTGCCTTGTTTGTAAATTAGGGCTCATGTCCACGGGCGTTTTTTCACCACATGATACGCAGTAATGGAGGCGATGCGATCAGTGGACGCTCATTCCTTCAGGCCCACCGGCGTGCGGACACAGCGTTTACATAAATCCCAGCATGCACCAGTTGTCTGCGGATGGTACAGAGCTCTCCTATGGGCTCCATATAAGCACGCTGCCCCTACGCTGGCATTGCGGGAGATCAGAACTCCAAAACACATCAAAAAATTAAGAATCCCACTGCGCATGTCGTCGGGTTCCAGGACACGCACAATGCGGACGCAGCTGATACGCGGTCTCTGCCGGCTTTGTATGTGTAAAACGGCGAGGCAGTCTTGTGCGGTTTTACACCCCTGGATATAAGCCCTTGTACTGAGGATTTGTCTATAGCCCCGTGACCGGCAGCCATCGTCAGCGCTCCACGGCTACAAGGCCGGACGGTCTGCTCTGTCGGTAACCATTATATAAGACAGGGATTCTTCTTGGATTCTATTCTGAGAGTAAATTATTGGCATTTTTCAGCTGATCTTTGGACATATTACGCCCCCCAGGGTTATTATTCCCCCTTATCGCACCCGGTGAATACGGTTATATTGCTCTGCAGTTGTTTGTTCTTCTGTTATTTTCGTTGTTGTTATATTAATGCGGTCTTTCTTTATGCTATGTGTCCGCCACTCTCTGCTCCCTACTCTGTCTGCCACTGTCTACCCACCACTCTCTGCTACCTACTTTCTGTCTGCCACTGTCTACCCACCACTCTCTGCTCCCTACTCTCTGTCTGCCACTGTCTACCCACCACTCTCTGCTCCCCACTCTCTGTCTGCCACTGTCTACCCACCACTCTCTGCTCCCCACTCTCCGTCTGCCACTGTCTACCCACCACTCTCTGCTCCCTACTCTGTCTGCTACTGTCTACCCACCACTCTCTGCTCCCTACCCTGTCTGCCACTTTCTACCCACCACTCTCTGCTCCCTACTCTCTGTCTGCCATTTTCTACCCACCACTCTCTGCTCCCTACTCTCTGTCTGCCACTGTCTACCCACCACTCTCTGCTCCCTACTCTCTGTCTGCCACTGTCTACCCACCACTCTCTGCTCCCTACTCTCTGTCTGCCACTCTCTGCTCCCTACTGTCTGCCACTGTCTACCCACCACTCTCTGCTCCCTACTCTTTGTCTGCCACTGTCTACCCACCACTCTCTGCTCCCTACTGTCTGCCACTGTCTACCCACCACTCTCTGCTCCCTACTCTCTGTCTGCCACTGTCTACCCACCACTCTCTGCTCCCTACTCTGTCTGCCACTCTCTGCTCACTACTCTCTGTCTGCCACTGTCTACCCACCACTCTCTGCTCCCCACTCTTTGTCTGCCAGTCTACCCACCACTCTCTGCTCCCTACTCTCTGTCTGCCACTGTCTACCCACCACTCTCTGCTCCCTACTCTCTTTCTGCCACTTTCTACCCACCACTCTCTGCTCCCTACTCTCTGTCTGCCACTGTCTACCCACCACTCTCTGCTCCCTACTCTGTCTGCCACTGTCTACCCACCACTCTCTGCTCCCTACCCTGTCTGCCACTTTCTACCCACCACTCTCTGCTCCCTACTCTGTCTGCCACTGTCTACCCACCACTCTGCTCTCTACTGTCTGCCACTCTCTGCTCCCTACTGTCTGCCACTGTTTACCCACCACTCTCTGCTCCCTACTCTTTGTCTGCCACTGTCTACCCACCACTCTCTGCTCCCTACTGTCTGCCACTGTCTACCCACCACTCTCTGCTCTCTACTCTCTGTCTGCCACTGTCTACCCACCACTCTCTGCTCCCTTCTGTCTGCCACTGTCTACCCACCACTCTCTGCTCCCTACTCTCTGTCTGCCACTCTCTGCTCCCTACTCTGTCTGCCACTGTCTACCCACCACTCTCTGCTCCCTACTCTGTCTGCCACTGTCTACCCACCACTCTCTGCTCCCTACTCTGCCACTGTCTACCCACCACTCTCTGCTCCCAACCCTGTCTGCCACTTTCTACCCACCACTCTCTGTCTGCCACTTTCTACCCACCACTCTCTGCTCCCTACTCTCTGTCTGCCACTGTCTACCCACCACTCTCTGCTCCCTACTCTCTGTCTGCCACTGTCTACCCACCACTCTCTGCTCCCTACTGTCTGCCACTGTCTACCCACCACTCTCTGCTCTCTACTCTGTCTGCCACTGTCTACCCACCACTCTCTGCTCCCTTCTCTCTGTCTGCCACTCTCTGCTCCCTACTCTCTGTCTGCCACTGTCTACCCACCACTCTCTGCTCCCTACTCTGTCTGCCACTGTCTACCCACCACTCTCTGCTCCCTACTCTGTCTGCCACTTTATACCCACCACTCTCTGCTCCCTACTTTGTCTGCCACTTTCTACCCACCACTCTCTGCTCCCTACTCTCTGTCTGCCACTGTCTACCCACCACTCTCTGCTCCCTACTCTCTGTCTGCCACTGTCTACCCACCACTCTCTGCTCCCTACTCTCTGTCTGCCACTCTCTGCTCCCTACTCTCTGCTCCCTACTCTCTGTCTGCCACTCTCTGCTCCCTACTCTCTGTCTGCCACTGTCTACCCACCACTCTGTCTGCCACTGTTCACCCACCACTCTCTGCTCCCTACACTCTGTCTGCCACTCTCTGCTCCCTACGCTCTGTCTGCCACTGTCTACCCACCACTCTCTGCTCCCTACTGTCTGCCAGTCTACCCCCCACTCTCTGCTCCCTACTCTGTCTACCACTGTCTACCCACCACTCTCTGCTCCCTATTCTCTGTCTGCCACTGTCTACCCACCACTCTCTGCTCCCTATTCTCTGTCTGCCACTGTCTACCCACCACTCTGCTCTCTACTGTCTGCCACTCTCTGCTCCCTACTGTCTGCCACTGTTTACCCACCACTCTCTGCTCCCTACTCTTTGTCTGCCACTGTCTACCCACCACTCTCTGCTCCCTACTGTCTGCCACTGTCTACCCACCACTCTCTGCTCTCTACTCTCTGTCTGCCACTGTCTACCCACCACTCTCTGCTCCCTTCTGTCTGTCTGCCACTGTCTACCCACCACTCTCTGCTCCCTACTGTCTGCCACTGTCTACCCACCACTCTCTGCTCCCTACTCTCTCTGCCACTGTCTACCCACCACTCTCTGCTCCCTACTCTCTGTCTGCCACTGTCTACCCGCCACTGTCTACCCACCACTCTCTGCTCCCTACTCTTTGCCCGCCACTGTCTACCCACCACTCTCTGCTCCCTACTCTCTGTCTGATACTCTCTGCCCACATCGCGGCCGAAAACCGCATGAAAGAGAGAAAGCCGTGATCAAGTTGTGGCTAAATCTCCTGTTTCCTCGCCCATTCAGACAGACGGGCAGAGCCTGGAATTCCGCTAGAGCTGCTAAAGTCTCTTCCCCTCCTTTGACTGCTGACTGAGGCAATAGAAGCTCTTATAGACGCCAATGAGAGCTCTTGGGAGCTCATCGGAGCCGTTAACCCGTTAAATGACGCAGCCAATTCTGACAGCAGCATTTAAATCCCCTGGCCGATGGTTTGGGGTCCCATACAGCCCCCGCCATGAGACTGCAGGGAGCTGTGTGAGTATAATAACAGCTGCAGGTCTTCTGAAGGCCCCCGGGCTGTCATGGCAGAATGCCTGTTATAAGGTGCAGCAGAGGTGGAGGAAGCCTCATCCATTAAAATAGCTTCTTTTGCGTCCGTAAAAGTGCGATCCATCAACGTAACGCATTATTTACCCCGCATGGCGTACGTCGTACGAGAAACAGAAGTAAAGAACGCCAGAATGGCGCTGGTTTTGGTCGCCGTCTCTCTAAGAAAAGTAAAAAAAAAAAAAAAAAAGCAATCAAAAAGTTGTATGTACTCCAGAATGGTACAAAAGCAAACTACAAGACGTCCCGCAAAGAAGTGAGCCGCGCACAACTGCGTCAACGACAAATAAAGTTATGGCAAGAGATAATTTTATAGCATTAAATATCTGGAAAAATACAAGTACCAAAAAAACAAACTCTACAAGTTCGGTCCGGCAGTAATCGCACCGACCGCAGAATAAAGTTATCAGGCCACTTTTATTGCAGTTTGTGCGCAAGAAGATGGGACGAAAGATCGACTAAGAGTTTTTACAGTTTTTCAGTACATTATATAGAACTACAGAATATACAACTCGCCCCGCAGAGAACGACCCGCCGCCATCCACCACCATGATAAATAACGGAGGGGGGAGGGTTTTTGACCAAGGTGGAAAAAACAAAAATGGAAAGGGAAAAAAAAAAAACAGAAAAAAAAAAAAGGTACTTAAGGGGTTAAACAATATCAGTAAGAAATACAACTTGCCCCCCAAAAAACAACCCATGTAGCAACTGGGGAAAAAAGTTATGATTTTTGGAAAGTAGAGAGAGAAGAAAGGAAGGAAAGGGTTAATGATCTCCAGCTCTCAGCAGCTGCTCAGACAGCCTGTGACTACCCAGATGCCGTGAACAAGCACTACTGGCCTGCTGTGCCCGGTGAGCGTTGTAGTGTCACACTGCCATGCTGCCGCCAGCGTTGTGTGTACTGGCCCTTTAAATCACGACACCTGTTCCTCTGCGGTGACGTCACTCGCTGGCGCACAACAAACCATTTTCCCGCGAAATTGACGTCACCTTCAAGATTGGCCCGCCTCTTCCTATCCTTGCGTCAAAAGAAGGCGACCGCCCCGCCCACTGTGTGCTCTGATTGGTTCGCATATCCCGGCTGCCCTCCGTAGCCTTTCGTTCGCTGCCTTCTCGGATTGGTCCGCTGCGGACCTCGCCCCGCCCACACCCCGCCCCTTCTGGGTGTCGCCTGCGAGCGCGGCAGGGGGAGAGGCGGTGCGTGGCATCCCAGGTCTCCCTCGTGTGGCGTCGGGGTGAGCCCGGTCGGTCGATCCCTCACGTCACCGGTGGTCGTTACCGGCCAAGTGGGAGGCGCTTCGTCATCAGGAGACGTGACGTCACGGCGGCAGCATCAGCGCGTGTCACTCCCTCCACCGGCCATGACTGACTTCAAGCTCGGCATCGTGCGCCTCGGCCGGGTGGCCGGCAAGGTGAGAGCCGGGGAGGGGGCGCCCGGCAGCAGGGTCTCGGGGGTCGGTTCGTGGAGCCTTAGTTTGACGGTGATATCGTAGGTCTCGTGCGGACACACCCGCCGCGGGGAGGAGTCTGCATGACTCCGCCTCCTGACCGGCGTGCTGCCTGTGGAAACGGCATGTAGAACGGCCACTGGGGGGCGCCCAGCCGCTGTCGGTGAGTGGGCTGGTGTCACAGCGCCATCTGACGGCCGCGTCCGGTACTGCATGGTGGTTATTTACAGCGGCAGGAATTGGCCCTCAGTGCCTGATGTGCAGCGGGGGCCCCAGAGCGCAGACTCCGCCCCCAGGACTCTGAAAATACCGGGAAACCCAAATCCTCACGCTGCCGCCCGTTAGCCCTGACAAGTCCGCGGTGTCGGCGGTCTCTCACCCAGCGAATTCTCTCCCCGCTCTTATTCAGTAGATGGCAAAACGCAATCTCGTGTTTGTTCACACGCGGGTAGGCCGGCGCTCATCCGCCTCGCAATCTGCGCCATTTATCGTGGTTTGTGACGCGGATCCACAGATGATTTCAGCTCTTTCAGTTGTCCAGATCCGCACTCGTGGCGCAGAAAACACGAACCAACTCTGCCACATGCGAACGCGTCCGACGCGGAGGCCATTGTTACCTGCTGTCTACAGACATGAACGGATCCGTTTTGCGTCTTTTCTCTTTTTTCGAAAGTTCTATTAAAAATGGATTCGCTAAACGGGCAAGGAAAAAAAGCGGAAACGTTTCTGTCCCGAAACAGAACATGGCGGCTCTTCAGTGACTTTCCATCGTCTTGGCCGTGTCGCTGCTGTCTTGTCGCTGTTCGTTAGCCCGTATTCGCGCCAACATTTTTTACGAATTTTTTTTAAATTTTAATTCTTATTTTAACCCCCAAAAATTTTGAACATAAATTGCGCGGTGATGAAGCCGCGGATCCGAATACGTTCACACCGCCATTTTTTTAGCTTAATATATTCAGAGTAAAGAAGCCGTTTTTCTGGCGAATATCGCTTTCCGCGGCTGCGCTGATAACACGAATGCGGCTCCCGTGACGTCCGTGCGACCTGTTTATAACGCCTGTAACCACGGAGACCATAAAACAGAATAAGTACCAGAAAGCGCAGCGTCTGTATACTAAACAGATTATTTGGCGCTCCGTGTAAGGACGCACTTCCTCCGGCGCAGACGCTCCGTAACGCGCAGCGCTGAATCCCCGCTGGTTTACATTGGGACGTTCAGTCCGCGTTTTGAACAGGCGTGAAAAAAAAAAAACGGAGCGTATTGACGCGTAAAATCTTGGGGGGTTCGTGACGCGCGTGGAATGTGCGTATTGGGGTCCGTGAACACGCGGTCTTCATGGACGGAAATGTGTGTGGTCCGTGTGCATGACCTTGTTCTTCGGCCTGCAGGTATTCCTAGTGGCTGCTAACAGTGAGCAGTAGCAGTAACCTCCCCAACCCCCGGCCGCGCTCCTACTACAACTCCCATCATGCTGAGCTGCGGCTCTCCTTCACTGTCCCTGGTTAACCTCTCGCTGACTGGGCGGTGCTGGATTGTGTAAGAGCTGCAGGTTGTTCCCACGCTGGGCGGGTCCGCCCCGCCGCCACCTTTGTCACACAGTCTGACTGCCGGCACCCGAGTCCTCGTAAACGTCCAGTGACGCCCGTGGGGGGCGGGGTCTCATCGAGGGTTCCCCCCCCCCATCCGATTTAAAGTACGACAAATGTCTGCAGCGTCGCACGGCGAGGATAACTTTGGCGCAGCTCTGTACGCGGAGCCTCTGTTCTTTCTCGCACAAATCAATAGTTGATATTTGTGTGAATTAATTGGCGCCATAAAGTGCAGCAGCGGCAATAAACGCACCGCGTTTTTTTTTTTTTTTTGCATTTTCAAGATCTCTGCTTGCTGTCACTGAATATCAGAGGAGGAAAACTTCCAGGTGAAATAATTAAAGTGACGCTCAAGTCCCGGGAACAGAGGGGGAGGGGCTGTACTCTGCGCCATTGTCCCTCTGATAGGCCAGCCCCCAGGCTCCCTGTGTTCACACGGCGTTTCTGGCCTGTAATCAACTCGAAAATACGCGGCCGATTGATTTGTATTGGGAGACGTTACCGGGGGGGCGCCACAACGCGGGTTGGAAATTTAAAAAAAGTGACGTCACTTTGTTTTGTGTGACGGAATTTCGCTTTACTATTAGCAGGACTTCATAATCCTCGTACGTGTCGCCAACTAACCGCGGTCACACGGGCGGATTCTGGCGGGGACTTTGTGTGCTCCATAATGTCTTGTGAATACAACTGTAGAATGATCTCTGGTATCACAATCAGCACTGGCCAATCGGACAGCAGCATGAAGGGGAGATGTTAGTGGCCGCACTCTGGGGGACATATAATGTGTTGGAGATGTTACTGGCTGCACTCTGGGGGACATATAATGTGTTGGAGATGTTACTGGCCGCACTCTGGGGGACATATAATGTGTTGGAGATGTTACTGGCCGCACTCTGGGGGACATATAATGTGTTGGAGATGTTACTGGCTGCACTCTGGGGGACATATAATGTGTTGGAGATGTTACTGGCCGCACTCTGGGGGACATATAATGTGTTGGAGATGTTACTGGCCGCACTCTGGGGGACATATAATGTGTTGGAGATATTACTGGCCGCACTCTGGGGGACATATAATGTGTTGGAGATGTTACTGGCCGCACTCTGGGGGACATATAATGTGTTGGAGATGTTACTGGCTGCACTCTGGGGGACATATAATGTGTTGGAGATGTTACTGGCCGCACTCTGGGGGACATATAATGTGTTGGAGATGTTACTGGCCGCACTCTGGGGGACATATAATGTGTTGGAGATGTTACTGGCTGCACTCTGGGGGACATATAATGTGTTGGAGATGTTACTGGCCGCACTCTGGGGGACATATAATGTGTTGGAGATGTTACTGGCCGCACTCTGGGGGACATATAATGTGTTGGAGATATTACTGGCCGCACTCTGGGGGACATATAATGTGTTGGAGATGTTACTGGCCGCACTCTGGGGGACATATAATGTGTTGGAGATGTTACTGGCTGCACTCTGGGGGACATATAATGTGTTGGAGATGTTACTGGCCGCACTCTGGGGGACATATAATGTGTTGGAGATGTTACTGGCCGCACTCTGGGGGACATATAATGTGTTGGAGATGTTACTGGCTGCACTCTGGGGGACATATAATGTGTTGGAGATGTTACTGGCCGCACTCTGGGGGACATATAATGTGTTGGAGATGTTACTGGCCGCACTCTGGGGGACATATAATGTGTTGGAGATATTACTGGCCGCACTCTGGGGGACATATAATGTGTTGGAGATGTTACTGGCCGCACTCTGGGGGACATATAATGTGTTGGAGATGTTACTGGCTGCACTCTGGGGGACATATAATGTGTTGGAGATGTTACTGGTTGCACTCTGGGGGACATATAATGTGTTGTAGATGTTACTGGCTGCACTCTGGGGGACATATAATGTGTTGGAGATGTTACTGGCCGCACTCTGGGGGACATATAATGTGTTGGAGATGTTACTGGCCGCACTCTGGGGGACATATAATGTGTTGGAGATGTTACTGGCCGCACTCTGGGGGACATATAATGTGGTGGAGATGTTACTGGCCGCACTCTGGGGGACATATAATGTGTTGCGGGGTGCAATGGCTGAGAGAAGCAGTCCTCTTCCTATCATCTGCTCGCATGCTGGGGTCTCAGTTCCTGGCGGTTAGAGCAGGAGCCCCGCTGTCCGTGTTCAGTGCACGTATGAAGCCCAATAGGGACCTGTCACACAGGTTGGACTCTTCCGCCCCCCTAATAACGTGCGGATGTCAGGGACCACCTACTCCTCGCCGCCGCTGTGAAAGGTTCCTCAGGGAGGTCAGTCAAGGGTGTATTGCGGTCACTAAGGGGTTAACCATGTTACATTTGTATCCAGTGCAGAGAATCCTCCAGACTGCTACATTGTAACGGATTGTCTGGCCCTCCGCTGTGACAAGCATCGGGACGGGCTCACAGCCAATATTTTTGGCGCAGATTTCACGCCAAATCTTGCATCAGACTCGGCAGCAGTGGAACTCTGTGGAAATCTGTTGCGTCGACCCAGTACTTGTTGCGAAAGCCGCGTCGGTGGCCACGCCCACATCTGTCCTATTGCGTACCCCACCCTGCACGCACATTGGCGCCAGAACTCCGTGGTGGAGACGCAGATTAAATGTCCGATCCACGTTGGGGGTCTCTGGCACGGATCGGCCACCCATGCGGACGAGCCTTGGGATCAGTTTACAGGTGGGAGTAAGAACGTTACCAATCACTGACAGCAAGCAGAGATCTTTCACATGATGAGGCTTTGAAACCCGTTGTCCACCGGTTGCAGCAGAACGTGCCGCACGTTAATCTGGCGCTTTTTCTCCTCTTCGCAGATAAAGTACACGCTGATCGACGAGCAGGACATCCCGCTGGTGGACAACTACTCCTTCGAGGTAAGCGGTTTTATAGTAGTCATTGATGTGGCGGTTAAAGAGAGCGTCCAATCAGGACGCTGGGATAAATGGACGTCATGGAGGGCGGAGCCTGATACTTGGCTAATTTTACGTTTCCTCTCCCCTCCCCCAGGCGCGGATGGAAGTGGACGCTGATGGGAATGGCGCGAAGATCTTTGCCTACGCCTTTGACAAGTACAAGGGGAGAGGGTCAGGGCGGCTGCTGCATGAGCTGCTGTGGTAAGTGCCCCCCTCCCCAACGCCACCATGCCAGCGGGCCTGCAGACTCCGGCTTTTCAGTTACATTACTCACCATTCGCCATTTTTTAACCCTATCCTCCCTTTTAGGCAGCGGCATAAAGGAGGCATCGCTCACGGCTTCCAGGTCCTGCACCTCAACGGCATCACTGTGGATAACAGATTAGACAACCTGCAGTTGGTCCCCTGGGGCTGGAAACCTGAAGTGGAAGAGGTGTCAAGCAAGCAGAGGTAGTGACAGGCAGGATGTACCCCACTGTGGTATGCAACTGGGGACTCTACATCTGTTGTGAGACTACAACTCTCAGCATGCACTAATAGCATGGAGTAGTACTGTGACTCCTGTAGGGTCAGGGGTAGCAGACCGCTGCAATGTAATGTATGTACACAGTGACTCCACCAGCAGAATAGTGAGTGCAGCTCTGGAGTATAATACAGGATGTAACTCAGGATCAGTACAGGATAAGTAATGTTTGTACACAGTGACTCCACCAGCAGAATAGTGAGTGCAGCTCTGGAGTATAATACAGGATGTAACTCAGGAGCAGTACAGGATAAGTAATGTATGTACACAGTGACTCCACCAGCAGAATAGTGAGTGCAGCTCTGGAGTATAATACAGGATGTAACTCAGGAGCAGTACAGGATAAGTAATGTATGTACACAGTGACTCCACCAGCAGAATAGTGAGTGCAGCTCTGGGGTATAATACAGGATGTAACTCAGGAGCAGTACAGGATAAGTAATGTATGTACACAGTGACTCCACCAGCAGAATAGTGAGTGCAGCTCTGGAGTATAATACAGGATGTAACTCAGGGTTAGTACAGGATAAGTAATGTATGTACACAGTGACTCCACCAGCAGAATAGTGAGTGCAGCTCTGGAGTATAATACAGGATGTAACTCGGGGTCAGTACAGGATAAGTAATGTATGTACACAGTGACTCCACCAGCAGAATAGTGAGTGCAGCTCTGGAGTATAATACAGGATGTAACTCAGGATCAGTACAGGATAAGTAATGTATCTACACAGTGACTACACCAGCAGAATAGTGAGTGCAGCTCTGGGGTATAATACAGGATGTAACTCAGGAGCAGTACAGGATAAGTAATGTATGTACACAGTGACTCCACCAGCAGAATAGTGAGTGCAGCTCTGGAGTATAATACAGGATGTAACTCAGGGTCAGTACAGGATAAGTAATGTATGTACACAGTGACTCCACCAGCAGAATAGTGAGTGCAGCTCTGGAGTATAATACAGGATGTAACTCAGGGTCAGTACAGGATAAGTAGTGTATGTACACAGTGACTCCACCAGCAGAATAGTGAGTGCAGCTCTGGAGTATAATACAGGATGTAACTCAGGGTCAGTACAGGATAAGTAATGTATGTACACTGTGACTCCACCAACAGAATAGTGAGTGCAGCTCTGGGGTATAATACAGGATGTAATTCAGGAGCAGTACAGGATAAGTAATTTGGTCCTCTGTACTAAGACCCATTTACACGTAACGATTATCGCTCAAAATTAGTTCAAACGACCGGAAATGAGCGATGCTGTGTTCACCTGAAAATAAGTCACTGTATTAATTTTTGCTCCAAAGAGGTGGTGTCTTATTTTCAGGGGGTGTCTTAGTACTGACCTAGCAGGCAGCGCTCTGGTCCCTTGCGCTGGTTTTTGGCAGGCTTCCATGTAGTCTTCAGCGGTGACAGAGCATTCTCTTCCTGGTAATGAGGCTTGAATACCCCGCCTTAGTAAGCGATTGCTCTGAGCGGCGCTCGTGATCCAATCAGTGCCAGCACTTGATGAATGATGGCATTCACTGAACGGCTGTGAGTGCTTCATAGAGCGCTAGCTCTAATTGGCTGAGCCACAGCGCTCGTGATCCACTCAGAGCAATCGCTTACTGGAGGCGGGGGTATTCAAGCCTCATTACCCGGGAAAGAATGCTCTGTTAGCATTCAGGACTACACGAAGGCCTGCCGCAGCGCCAAAGACTCGGACAACATCTGCTATGTGAGTATCACTGTTTTTTTTGTTTTTTTTCTCCATGTAGTGTAGCTAGGGTTTATTTTTGGGCGAGGGCTTATATTTCAAGCTCTCAAACCCCTTTTCAAAAATTGGGGTAGGTCTTATTTTCTGGGAGACATGTTTTCATTGGAATTTTCCACAAGGAGAACAATGCAGCTGTGCGCACAGCTGGGCATGTGATTAATCACACACTGGGCTCTGCAAACAGCTGGTGGAGGCCCTTTTAAATGCAAATGAAGATAATAAAGTGTTACAGTACATTTACACACAACGATGAGCTCTCAAAATTCACTCAAAAGCCATCTTGTGAGCGATAATCGTTGCTCGTAAATGTGTGATCATCGCGCACTTTTCGTCCTTCGCTGAGTTCAGTTCAGCTTAAAATCCGTCATCCCTGATAAGACGGACCGCACTCTGAATTCTCCACGGCAGCGCTGATGACATTCTTTCAGTTGCTGTCCTGCTGGAGAACAAAAGCGATGTATTTAGAGAACAGACCACCCGCTGTTCTCTAAATATATGCAATGAAGTACTAAACGGCTGATTAGTCCATTAGTGCCTACGCAAAATAATTGCTCAAAACTGTCAGTTTGACGAATTTTCAGTGCTGATCTGTGTGTGTAAACGGGGCTTTAGTGTCCAACACGTTATGCGACTAGATCGCAAAATCTTTCCGTCTTTTGAAAGATTATCGTTGCGTGTAAATGTGCCTTCAGATGTTAGCAGCAACAGCCAAACATGTTGAAGTAGCGCCCCCTAGCTCCTGCCCTCAAGTACATAAGACGTGGCTGATGGTCTCTTCTTCCTCTTCAGGGAACAGTCCCTCTACTGGCTGGCGATACAGCAGCTCCCCACTGACCCAATCGAAGACTTGTTTCCGTTGCTGAACGTCACCCGCTGCTACAACGCTAACGGAGAAGTCGTGCGAGAGGAAGAGAATTCCTGTACTTACTACGAATGTCACTACCCTCCATGTACTATGATAGAGAAACAGGTACATACGGCCCCCTGCTCTTGTGTACAAACAGCGCCGCCCTTATCAATGGCTGTACCTGGTATTGCAGCTCAACCCCTTCCAGGTGAATGCAATACCAGACACAGCCCATTGCCCAAAGTGGCGCTATCATGGTCAGCCATGTTATTTTTTAACTCCTGTCTGAGATCTCTAATCCTCCCCTGGGGTGTCGATTCGAATTACCTTCAAGATTTTCTTTTTTTGTGTTTTGCAGCTACGTGAATTTAATATATGTGGTAGATGCCAGCTAGCGAGATACTGCGGTACCCAATGCCAACAGAAAGACTGGCCCGCTCACAAAAAACACTGTTCCGAGAAGATCCGGATTATGCACTGCGAGCCGGACCCCGAGCGGTGACTCCGTTGGCGCAGCTCTTCGTTTGCTGTACATGCTCCATTTTTTTTGTACATGGAGGCCGGGATGTTGTGTTCTTCGCACACATACAAATAACTGGTCATGGACGCCAGAGGCACTGAAGATAATCCTGTGAGGCTTGAGTGGGTGTGGGGCTCGGACCCCGCGCCTGGAAGTGACTCTACAAGGAGCGGGACCCTCCATCCCAGTATTACGGACTACTGTGAAGGCTCCGCCGGGGGGCTTGTAATTTATGTTGTTTGTAAAGTTTACTGTACAGTCGTTCTTTTTCTTGTTTTATAATGTTTTAGTCCCAACGCCAGCGGCTTTTGGAACGGCGTTTCGCCATTTTTTTTTTTCTAGCTCTGCTGGAACGAGGCACAATCCATCTGAATGCATAAAGTCTGGTCTGTGGAGATCTGAAATATTATGCATGTAGAATTAAAAGGAAAACAAATAGCTGGTTGCGCCTCGTCTGCAACGGTCCGACCCGTCAGGGGGGGCTGGAGCCATACTGGACTGATGGCAATGGGGATCTCCATTCAGGGTGAGGTGAGGTGGGGGGGGGGGGGGTGCTGTTCTTGGGAGAGATGAACGACCCTTCTTACACGGTGACCCCCGACCCACATGCACGTTGAGGATGGGTTCACTGGATTTCTCTGCAGCGTCTGGCTGACATTTCCTGAAGACCTGTACATGTAACTGTAAAATATTGTAACATTTTCGCTCCTTGTGGACGCGCCCTTAGGGGCATATTTCGGCGCGGAGGATATGCTTCGGAATTTCTGCGACAAATTCCATATCCTAAACAGTCATTTGTCATCCTAAACAGTCAGAGATGATCCGTTGCCCCCCCTCACCTCTGAAGTCTTGACGCTGTCGGCGCACCCTGGCGGTCTCTAGTGAGCGCAGCACCGCTGGTCAGCTGATGCCTCTCCCGCACGGCACTCGCTAGAGGGTGTCTGGGAGCGCTGATGGCGTCAAGCATTTGGTGGTGAGGGGAGCAAAGTGTCTTCTGAAATCCCGCTCCTGAAAAGCCACTTTAAGGCCTCATGTCCACGGGGAAAATCAGGCCCGCCACGGATTCTACATGTAGAATCCGTAGCGGGTCCCTCCTGCCCCGCGGACATGAGCGCTGAAAATAAGAATTTAAAACAATTTACCTATCCGTAGCGGGCGGGGAAGGTCTGCTCTTCCTCACGGCCGGATCTTCTTTTTCGGCCGGCGGATGAATTCGTCACGTCGCCGACGTGCCGCGCGCATGCGCCGGGCACATCCGCCGAGCCGAAGCAAGAAAGATCCGGCCGTGAGGAAGAGAAGACCTTCCCGGCCCGCTCCGGATGGATAAATTCTTTTAAATTCCTATTTTAGGTCTCCCGCGGATCCGGACGGCTTCCATAGGCTTTAATAGAAGCCCGCGGGAGCCGTCCCCGTGGGAGACCCGCACGAAAATGGAGCATGGTCCAGATTTTTTCATGCTCCATTTTTAAAAAAATCCTTTTTATTGACCATCCGCGGGTATTTATATACCCGCGGGTGGTCAATGCATCCCTATGGGGCGCGGATCCGCGTGCGGGAGATCCGCTGCGGATCTTAAATCATATTTTCCCCGTGGACATGAGGCCTAAGTGTTCCTTTCGGCCATCCTGCCCCCAGCTGCTGCAGCAGCTCTTTGGACCAAGAGGCTATTTAAGTGGAGAATATTAATCTTCAGCCCGTAATGTTGTTTGTGTGGCACTCGTGTACTTGGAATTGTCAAGTGTGATGCATTTACACAAAAACTGAACTCTATACTTCAGCCCCCGTATCTCGCTGGCAAAAGGGTCAGGTGCCCGGGGATACAAGGTGTTTTGATGTCAAAACCGCCCCGAGTGACCTCAGGGATGCAGGGCACCTCTGGTTGCTGTCAGCCGTGGTGGAGGGTCACGGCATTTCTCCCGCTGGTTTCCATGGGAGATCTTGCATCGTGTGCAGCTAGCAGTGCGATGTTCCCGCCGGCCCTGGGGAAAACAATGGGTGCCGTGATGTAAGAGCCTGCGGAAAGATAGAACATGCTGCGATTTGTTTCATGTGTGGCCGTGCCACGCAGGACAACATCGCTCATGTGCAGGACCCCATTCAGAAGAACAGGGTGCGAATGTGTGAAGGCGGCCTAAAAATCGTAAAAAAATGCATCGCACGAAAATCAAATTTACCTGCGAGTGTAACGAGTGTCTTTATCTTGTTTGTGGAGTTTTCCCCACATCAGCCATACGGCGACTTTTCGATCTCGCAGTCTCGGTGCGTGGAAGAAATTGCTCATGTAAATGGCGTTCTAGTCACCTGTGATTTGTATCCGTCTCGCAGCGCATAAAACGCAAGTGTAAATCCATTCTACAGGCGTACCGGGCGAAGCGGCACACCGTTAAATGTAACGTGGATACGTTGTCCCATTATAGGCTCTGGGGGTTTATTACACACCCAGGTAGGATGTGCTGCGTGGGCTTTTTCATATGTGTATTACATGCGTGAAAACATCGGGCCGGAGCCCTAAGGTAGAGGATCCACAGCTGAGATCACATGTTCAATGGAGGACGTGAAGTTTGCTGCAGAGCCGGCGCAGAACATTCAGACAAAGCGGGGTTGGTGCAGATTTGGTGGCGTGTCTTCCCAGTGCCGATTCCCTCTCTTTATGGCTACATGCAGGAGCGAGAATCTAAACTCCATGTTTTGAATGGTCTTCACATGAGCCCCTCCGCAGGACCGCTAGTCGCAGCATGGTCTTTATTTTGGTGTGCCTCGGAATGCCTTGCCCGTTGTCTTCAATGGGACCTTTAAAGACTCCTCGTGGCGCTCGCATGTAATGCCATGTGTCCCACTGGAGCCCCTTGGCCTGCTCTACAACGAGGCTGAGGAACGCAACTTCTCAGAAGGGGGGCCAGTAGTTCTTGATGAAAACCACCTCTCACCTGTGTGTAGAACACCCGATATCGTGCGCTTTCTGTACATGTAGCGGTGACGGCCGTACCACAATATCCCCCTCGAATGCAATGCGGATATTACGCATCCGTAGATAATGTGCACCGAGCAGGTCAGGACGACCCGATGTAAATATATAGGGTTTTAGCACCGCACATTCCACGTGTAAGAGATGTGCAGCCAAAATGCGCTGGTGTGAGCGCGCCTCCGTGCAGAAGGTCTGTGGGAAATCTGCGCGGTGCGAACAGAACGCTAAGGGGCCGGGATAGTCTGCACTAACACTGCGGACGGAGTCGTCCCTGAAAGTCACACAGCTGACTTACAATATTGATGCAGGGTTTTACATTTTGTGCCACACTTGGCGTGTTAGCTGTGTGTTTTGGGGCGGAACCCTCCATCCTGCAGGAGCGCCCCCCTTAGGCATCCTGTGGAGTTGGGGTGCTTCTAGATGATGTGACGTCACCGCTGATTAGTTCGCAGTGGCGCAGCTTGAATAGACGGACGGATGCGTCGTTGCTCGTTCAATGAGAATCACTCCGTCGCGGTCTGAGGAGGACGGCCGCCGGCGGAACCGAACGATAAGTCAGCGAGTTACAGGTGATTTTTATGCCTGCGTAAAATGATCAACAACCTAAAAGCAGACGATTCCACGTCGTCGTTCGGTCATCGGCTGCGTGTAGATCAAACGTCTATTATTTGAATGATTTTTTTTTTTTAACCCCTTAAGGACACGGCCTTTTTTAGGCTTAAGGACGCAACAATTGGCAGATTTTCATTTCCATTTTTCGAAAGCCATAACTTTTTTTATTTTTCTGTTGATGCGGCCGTACGAGGGATTGTGTGTTTGTGGCGAACTGTAGTTTTTATCGGTGCCATTTTTGGGTACAGAGACTATATTGTAAAACTTTTATTGAGTTTTTTTGGGAGCCAAAATGAAAAAAATAAGCATTTCGCTTCAGTTTTTTAATGTTTTTCTTTTATGCTTTTTGCCGTGCGGGATAAGAAGCGTGTTCAGTTTATTGTATGCGTTGTTACAGATACGACGATACCAAAGATGTGGGATTTTAATTAAGAAAAATATTTTTTATGCTAAAACACAAAAAAGCACAAAAAAGTGGGGTTTTTTTTACCTTTGTTTTTTCATGTCCCTGTAGGGGACTTGTACAATAGCACCTATGATCGCTATGATAAAGCATTGCAGGACGTCTGTCCTGTAATGCCTTATTGCTTGTTATAGCGATCATAGCCAATGGCAAAGCAGGAGGCCTGTTCTTCACGATTACATCGCGGGAGTCCGATGATTTCGCAGAGGGAGCGTTCTCCCTCTGTGCGACTTTTGCATGCCGCGATCTAGATAGATTGCTGCAAGGAAACCGTTAACAGCGTGGGTCGCAGCCGTGATGCACCCCCGCCATTGCAGCAGATCAGTGACAGCCGGCTCCCGCTGTCGGATGGCGTGGGACCTCTTCTGATCTCACACTATCCACAGGGTGTAACTACATCCTGTTGTGTTAAGGGCTGGGGAGCCAGGACCTACAGTTACCTCCTGTGGCGGGAAGGGGTTAAACTAAAACTTTTACATCTAAAAGCCCCTTAACGCCCCCGTAATCCCTGTCCATCAATCAGAGGAGGTAAAAGAAGCCGTCATCATGTTTCTACGGTGCAGTCCAGGATAAACTTTTACCAGAGCCGCTCGTTATTTCTGCCCGCCGTAACGACACAATCGGCTTTTTAAGTTTTCCCGCATCGTATTCTAATGAGTTGAAAAGAGGCAAATTTTACACAAATCGGCCCCGGTTCTTGGTTGGCACGGATACCGATGGATTCCGTGCAAGCGCTGTAGCAAACCCTCCCCACGCTGCTCTTCACTAGCGGTAACTCCAGTGGCGTCCTGCGCCTTGAGGATTGTTACCCCCGCTGCGTCCGAAGGCGCAGGTGAAGTACGTAACGGATGGTTCAGGGGCGGGCATGTCTGCTGCGGCGCCAGCGCAGTATTACAGCAAAATTGTGAAATCGGCATCCATGCCAAGCAGGAGCAGGTCCGTCCCGGAGCGGCGCTGAGGGGAAATCTGACTCAAACTCTCAGCACAGGAAAACTTCAAAAGCAGATTGTAAAGGTACCAGAACTAATTAGTGACGAGGTGAACAGAACTAATTAGTGAGGAGGTGATGTCATTAGCAGCTCCGTTAATAGCTTATGTGGCTGGCATTGTAAAACCTGGATCATGGACTCCCCTTACACCTCTGCTTGCTGGATGGGATGATGGTGGACTGTGTCCCGTTTAAAGACGGGCCGCCAGTCCTCTAAATGACTGCCGGAGCGCTGAGGTCATCACGAAGGTCGTTGGCGCTCCTGCAGAGTTCACCGCTGGGCCGCGGGCGTCTCACTCAGCATCACCTTCTATATGAAGCGGGGAGCATTTGTACGCAGCGTGAACCCCGCGATCCAGCGATAGTTTCAATGCTGACTGAAAGCGATAACGACAAGCGGACGCACAGTAAATTATTTTTTTGCGTTTACACCGGACGATTCTCACTCATATTCAGTTGATTCAACGAATGTTTAGCCGTGAGCGTCCCTTGTAAATGGCCCTAAACGACTGCAGAGCGCCGCCGTCACCGCGAGGTTGTTAGCGCTCATGCAGCGCGTTTAGACAGGCAGATCCCCGCAGGCTTCACATACAGCGGGGAACGCTTACAGTTCGCTGGTCACTCATTTACAACCAGCGTGAAAATCATCGCTAAGTGTAAGCGATTGGTGTGCGAGGGCGGGGGGTTTAGATGCGGCGATTCGTGCGCACATTTGTTTGATGCAGTGATGATGTCCTGACAGCAGGGATGTGTGACCGCCGCAGCCAGGGAGCACGGCCGAGGGGCCACGGGCGATAAGTCGGGGAAAATCACCCGCGGCTAAAAACCGCAGCATGTTCACAATGAACCTATCATTAGGATCATCGCAGAAAATCGTGGTGACATTAACGCTCCCCCGTGGTGATATATCGCGATATTCCATCCCGCCCATAGACACTCAACCTAACCGTGATAAGACCCAGCAGTCACCTGTCTGAATGTTGCTACACGCAGTAGCGGAGGGTCGGGTGAGGCGAGTATACCACCTAGAACCCCCCAAAACGGAGGGCAGACGCACGCTGCCGCAGGCGCATTGCCGGCCCGGAGCGTCCTCGCGCCTGGACGGGAAATCTCGTTCTCTTCGCCGTCTTTTCAAGCTCCATTACAGAGGGCAGCGTGTGAAAAAAGCCGCAGGAAGATGGCGGCTGCCTGAGCTGCGCCGCCCGTAGTATTCACAGCCAAGAAACCCCAGCAGTGGAAACGAATCCACTGAACTCCGATGGAAATCAGCGGTTCTGTTGTGTCCCGTTATATGACGATGACCAGCGCGGCCGTATAAGAGGAGGCAATCCCTCTGGAGGTTGCTGCAGCATCTCCTGCACAGCAGCGCTCCCAGCTATCCGTTGTGCGGCGAGCTCCAGTCCCTGGGCTGCGGGTCTCTGTACGGTATGCGTCGGCGTGCAGTGAGAATATGACCAGCGCGGCCGTATAAGAGGAGGCAATCCCTGGGCTGCGGGTCTCTTTACGGTATGCGTCGGCGTGCAGTGAGAATATGACCATCGTGGCCCTCTGACAGAAATGAACCGTCTCCCCTCTAAGCGGCCGCTCCCACGGGCCGGGATCAGTCCGCGCCGACATTTCTGAGTCGCAATGTTATCCCTATGGGGCTTGATTTTCGCACATCTTTACTTCAAACCTGCAAGATTAAATTCTGCCGCGGATTCACGGGCGTCTTGTGGAATTGTTGCTGCAGATTTCCAACAAACAGAAGATGGGATTCCACAATTAATGTTTGCAGAAAAAAACACAAGAAATTCCGTAGTTTAAACTCAACTGAATCAGCGTCTGCGCTGCGTCCTGCGGGCGGCTCCAACCCCTGCGTAAAGTCCCTGACGGCAAAATGAAGGGTGTTTTCCAGGCATCACGCGCCGGGGTAGACGCGGCTCCGACTGTAGTGTAGTGGCCGGCTCTTGTAATGGCAGGCTGGGGTCCCAATAAGAGTTGCACTCCGACCCCGCTGTGTCCCGGCGCTGACGCCGGCGCTGCCTGGAAAACCCCTACTTTTTAAAGGATTAAATGGTATCATAAAAAAAAGTACAACGTGACCCGCAGGAAACCTACAGCGATGCCAAGAGAAGTGGCAGGTGGCAACAAAAGTCTTAAAACAGCTTATTTTAATGTAGAAATGCATTCTACTGTAATAGGTTTACCTCTGTTTGCAGGCTGTTACCATGGAAACACATTGATCTGCATTGGTGCTGGATACAGATATCTGCAATTATTTCAGAGAGATAGAAGTGGTTTGATGCCTGTAATAGGGCTGCTGACATGCGGCCTGCGTCTTATAAACCTCACGCAGTGTCTGCCGTTGGCCTCCCTCCAACCTGGACAGAACTTACCTAACAGTCCCCATTCCAGCACTGAGGACCCGTCAGCCATATTAAATGCCGGGGTGGTGGTGGTGCTGCTGCTATGTGACCACACGTGGCCCGGTGTAGAGGAGGTGATCACACTGGGACCGGCACCCAGGACTGCTTGGTTATCACTGAACATGTGGGGAATGCTGGGAGATTTCAGCTCAGAAGCTCATAGAATACTGAGTGCAGCTCTGGAGTATATCGTTTTCTGATGGATACATGAAAAGAGAATGGAGATTGTACCCTGATATACCAAAAGTCATGGGACAGGAAGTAATATGGTGTGAGACCCTCTCTGGCCTGGCGAAGTACAGCAACTCAATGTGTCATCCATTCCACAAGTGGACAGAAGACGTCTGGTGGGATGTGGAGCCGCCTGGAAGCCCCCCACAGCTCCAGGGTATTTGTAGGGCAGGATCTTGGGGATGAATCGTCCTTTCCAGAAATACCCCATAAATGCTGGATCAGGCTCATGTCAGGGGAATGTGCCGGCCGCGCCATTCATAGGAGCTCTCCAGAATGCTTCTCCAACCAGTTCTGGACGACGTGGGCCCGATGGCACAGAGCATTATACTGCTGGAATATCCATCATTGTGGGGGACATGAAAGGCTGCAAATGGTCACCAACGGGAAATGACGTGTAGGGGGACCAGTGGACCCAACCCATGCCATGAGAACACCCACCACAAGTAAGGAGCCCCCCAACAGTGCCTTGTTGACAGCTGGGGGGCCGTGGCTTCATAGGGTCAGCACCACACACAAACCCTATTATCAGTCAGAAATTATTGATACCTTCACTTATCGGACCGCGCCACATGTTGCCAGTCCTCAAGGGTCCAGGTGAGGCGCTGTGTCTGGTGTCATGGTGATAACAGAGGCCCTTGGTGGGTTTTCTGCACCCAGATCACTGTGGGGTCTCCTGCGCTGACCTGCCGGATGTACGGGTGGGGTCTCCTGCGCTGACCTGCGGGGTATACGTTTGGGGTCTCCTGCGCTGACCCGCGGGATGTACGTGTGGGGTCTCCTGCACTGACCCGCGGGATGTACATGTGGGGTCTCCTGCGCTGACCCGCGGGATGTACGTGTGGGGTCTCCTTCGCTGACCTGCCAGATGTACGTGTGGGGTCTCCTGCGCTGACCTGCCAGATGTACGTACGGGGTCTCCTGCGCTGACCTGCCAGATGTACGTGTGGGGTCTCCTGCGCTGACCTGCGGGATATACGTGCGGGGTCTCCTGCGCTGACCTGCAGGATGTATGGTCTCCTGCGCTGGCCTGCGGGATATACATGTGGGGTCTCCGACGCTGACCTGCGGGATGTACGTGTTCGGTCTCCTGCACTGACCTGCAGGATGTACGTGTGGGGTCTCCTGCGCTGACCTGCAGGATGTACGTGTGGGTGGAGACGCCTTCTATGTTGTAATCCCGGCACACATGACACTGTAAATGCAGGAATGTTGAATAGCGTACATCAGAAATGTAACATCCCATCTATCTTGCGCCTGCTATCACGCCTCGTCCGATAATTCATGTCACCTCACCATGGGTATGCTGGCTGCTATTCAACCTTACATGATAATAACTCATAACTTATCCAGGTGGGGGAGCTCCCGACCATCCCGTGGGGTAACACCATGTCATCATCACGTACATAGTGTGGTCCCAGGACTTCCTAGTCGTCGGTATTGGCTGTTAGGCAGATTATCGCATCCGGTTATTTGTGTTGTCTCAACCAATTGTTACTGTAATCACCATAAAGTAATTATTATGGGAGACTTTACTTATCCGAATATAATATGGGAAGACAAAACCTGCAAATCTCATCCAATCCTACCTTATCCAACTTGTGCAGGAGCCAACGAGATGGAGGGCTACTCTGGACTTAGTACTAACTAACAAACTGGACAGAATCACGGGGGTGCAGGTTGAGGAGCACTCAGGGAACAGTGACCACAATATAATCGACTTCCAGCTGTCATTCAATAGGAAGCCTTATCAGGGAGCGACAAACAAACTAAACTTTAGTAAAGCAAAATGTGATCAGCTTAGAACTATCGGTAACATTAATTGGGACAACACCCTCAAAAATATCAGTACGGAGGACAAATGGGAGGAGTTTAAAAGGATCCTAATGACCTCATGTGAGCAGTTTATTCCCTTTAAAAATAAAAGAACTGCAAGTAAAAGGAAACCAATGTGGCTCGGCAAGACGGTAAGGGGGGCCATAAACGAAAGAAAAAGCTCTTAAACTACTAAAACAAGAAGGCAGCGAAAAAACGCTAAAATCATACAGGGAAAAAACAAAATATGTAAAGAAAGATCAAGATTGCTAAGGAGGAGGCAGAAAGACTGATCGCCAAAGAGAGCAAAAACAACCGTAGACTATTCTTCAATTATATAAACGGTACAAGGATCTTCACTGAGAGCGCTGGCCCTTTAACAAATAATGCCGGAGAAACCATAGAAGACGATGGGGGGAAGGCAAATCTATTAAATAGTTTTTTCTCAAGTGTATTCATTGAAAAAGAAATGTCACATGAGATGCAGGGGGATAAAATGAACCCGCCGCTAAATATCACTTGTCTAATGCAGGAGGAAGTACAGAGACGTTTAACAAAGATTAAAATCGACAAATCGCCGGGCCCAGATGGAATACACCCAAGGGTTCTAAGGGATGTGATAGACAGACCGCTGTTTCTTATATTTATGAACACTATAGAGACCGGGTTGTGCCACTGGATTGGCGCATTGCCAATGTGGATCCAATATACAAAAAGAGGTCAAGAAGTGAGCCTGGTAACTACAGGCCGGTAAGTCTCACTTCAATAACTGGAAAAATGTTCAAGGGGTTTCTGAGAGATGCCATCCCAGAATACCTCAAGGAGAACAGAATAACTCCTCACCAGCACGGGTTCATGAGGGGTCGATCATGTCAGACCAATCTGATCAGCTTCTACGATGAAGTAAGGTCTAGGCTAAACCGGGAGAGTCTATTGATCTCGTATATCTGGACTTCTCTTAAGCATTTGACACCGTGCCGCATAATAGGCTGATATATAAAATGAGAAGCTCGGATTGGGTGAAAATGTTTTCACGGCAGGCCGATATACGCTATGTGGGGAGAGATAAAATTGGTGAATGGGTGCACAAATCAAACGTTTGCGCGCCCGTTCAGACGGCATGGGTCCTGGCGCATCTGCACCGAGACTACCATGCCGTCGCCCCTTTTACCCCCCCCCCCCCCAATCACAAGCTCACCTCTCTTCTCCTCCCCACTCGTTCTTTCCAATGGGAGGGGGTGGGATGTGGGCGGAGCTAAGCGCCATCCCACCTCCTCCCATTGATGGCTATGGGAGAGGGCGGGAGCTTAGTGCCGCCCTCCCCTTGTCCACAGCCAGCAATCAGAGGAAACGGGCCAGCGCTTAGCTCCACCCCCGTCACGTTTTTTTCAGGTTAAAAGTCCACCTGCGTCTTATACACGGGCGGCTGGCTCGGGGGGTGTCTAATACTTACCTAGCAGCCGGGCTTTGGGTCCCTCGTGATGGTCTGCGGCGCTGCTGCATCCTCCTTCACACCAATAGAGCATTTCTTCCCGGAAGCGGGGCTTGAATACCCCGCCTCCAGCAAGCTAATGCTGTGACTGGTTAATCCAGCGCTGCGTCAGCCAATAAAAGCCATTGCTGGATTAACCAATCAGAGCATTAGCTTGTGGGAGGCGGGGTATTCAAGCCCCACTTCAGGGAAGAAATGCTCTGTCGGCGTGAAGAAGGACGCAGCAGCCTGCAGACCGTCACGAGGGACCTAAACGCCGGCTGATAGGTATTAGACACCCCCTGAGGCAGCCGCCCGTGTATAAGACGCAGGTGGACTTTTAACCCGAAAAAAACAGGCAAAAAAAGGCGTCTTATACATGGAAAAATACGCTATATTTATTTATGGGAAACCAGTCGCCGCCCATGGAACTACAAGTCTCAGCCGGCGGCGGCATCTCCACTGTGTCTCAGGCTCTATAGCGGTGGCTGCAGGATATTCCGCCGCGAGTTCTATCCTGTCCGTTATTTGATTGGGTTATTTCATGGGGGGGAGTTTTCGTCTCGGACCGCTGCGTCTACAGGCGACTCCGCGCAGACGTATGCGGTTTCACACACCAAAACTGCGTATTTTGCTCTTGTGGGGTTTTTTCGCACGTATTCACTGTTTTTCACGTGCGCAAAAAAAAAAATGTAACCGGGTCCCACTGATTTCATACATAAACACGGAGGGAATATTTATCGTCTTCCCGCGATCACCAATTTCAGTCCGTAATGTGGAACAAAGTAGGAGGCGGCATGTGAGACGAGCGCGGTCTGATGCAGATCAATGGGGTTCATGCCGTCCGTAGAATGTGCGTAAAGAGCGCAAATATGTCATGTGAAGTCACCCTAATGCCCAATGTCCACGGGCGGATTTGATTTGCGACATCCGCACAGGGCGCCCGCGCAAGATCCGCAGATCAAACATTTAACACCCGCGGATTTCATTTAATGATTTGCGGATAATAAATCGCAGCACGCTGTATTTTACCGCGGATCACGTGCGGATCTGGCTCCATTTATCTCTAGGGGGGTTTAGGATCCGCAAATACATTTAAATAATTTGCGGCTTTAAAGGTTAAATTAAATTATGGAGGCGGGGAGCGGCTGGGAGGCGGGGCTGCAGCTGGGAAGCGGGGCTGCGGATGGGAGTTGGGGCTGCAGCTGGGAGGCGGGGCTGCGGATGGGAGTTAGGAAGCTGCTGGGAGGCGAGGCTGCGGATGGGAGGCGGAGAGCGACTTGGAGGCGGAGCTACGGATGGGAGGCGGGGAGCAGCTGGGAGGCGGGACTGCGGATGGGAGTTGGGGATCGGCTGGGGGGCGGGGCTGCGGATGGGAGTTAGGGATCGGCTGGGGGGCGGGGCTGCAGATGGGAGTTGGGGATCGGCTGGGGGGCGGGGCTGCGGATGGGAGTTGGGGTTGCGGCTGGGAGTCGGGGCTGCAGCTGAGAGGCGGGGCTGCGGATGGGAGTTGGGGCTGCAGCTGGGAGGCAGGGCTGCGGATGGGAGTTAGGAAGCGGCTGGGAGGCGGGGGTGCGGATGGGAGTCGGAGAGCGACTTGGAGGCGGAGCTACGGATGGGAGGCGGGGAGCAGCTGGGAGGCGTGGCTGCGGATGGGCGTTGGGGAGCGGCTGGGGGGCGGGGCTGCGGATGGGAGTTGGGGTTGCGGCTGGGAGGCGGGGTTGCGGATGGGAGTTAGGAAGCGGCTGGGAGGTGGGGCTGCGGGTGGGAGTCGGGGAGCGTCTGGGAGTCGGGGCTGCGGATGGGAGTTGGGGAACAGCTGGGAGGCGGGGCTACGGATGGGAGTTGGAGGGCAGCTGGGAGGCGGGGCTACAGATGGGAGTCGAGGAGCAGCTGGGAGTTGGGGCTGTGGATGGGAGGCGGGGCTGCGGATGGGAGGCGGGGCTGCAGATGGGAGGTGGGGAGCAGCTGGGAGGCGGGGCTGCAGATGGGAGTCGGGGAGCGGCTTGGAGGGGGGGCTGCGGATGGGAGTCAGGGAGCGGCTAGGAGGCGGGGCTGGGAGTAGGGAAGCGGCTGGAAGGCGGGGCTGTAGATGGGAGTCGGGGAACGGCTGGGAGGCAGGGCTGCGGATGGGAGTCGGGGGGAGGCGGGACTGCAGATGGGGGGTGGGGCTGCTGATGGGAGTCAGGGAGCCGCTGGGAGGCGGGGAGCGGCTGGGAGTAGGGACGCGGCTGGAAGGCGGGGCTGCGGATGGGAGTCGGGGAGCGGCTGGGAGTTGGGGAGCGGATGGGAGGCGGGGCTGTGAATGGGAGTCGGGAAGCGGCCGGGAGGTGGGGCTGCGGCTGGGAGCAGCTGGGAGTCGGGGAGCGGCTGGGAGGCGGGGCTGCGGATGGGAGTCAGGGAGCCGCTGGGAGGTGAGGCTGGGAGTAGGAACGCGGCTGGAAGAGGCTGGGACTTGGGGAGCGGATGGGAGGCGGGGCTGCGGATGGAAGTCGGGGTGCGGCTGGGAGGCGGGGCTGCGGATAGGAGTCGGTGAGTGGCGGGGAGCAGATGGGAGACGAGGCTGGGAGTTGGGGAGCGGCTGGGAGGCGGGGCTGCAGATGGGAGGCAGGAAGCGGCTGGGAGGCGGGGCTGTAGATGGGAGGCAGGAAGCGGCTGGGAGGCGGGGCTGCAGATGATCCGCAGGACATTCGCGTGGAAAAACCTGCAATCCTCGATCTCCACCAAGCAATACAATGAATCTGCGGACACGAGGCCTTAGGCCGCAGTCACACGGGACAGAAATACCGCGGTTTGATCGCAGCTGGTCTGCACGGAAATACTGCGAGATTTCTGCGACAGAAATGCAGCTTCCAAACCCGTTTTTGAAGCGGCTTGGCTGCCTGTATTCCACTGCTGCCATCTGTCCCCGTAAAGAGGCCGCCGCGGAAACGGCGATACAATTGACACGCCGCGGCTTTCAATTCCACACGGCATGTTAATTTTAGCGCGGCTTGGCCGCCACGGTTTCTCCGCGGCGTGTGGACGGGACTTTTGCAAGGTTAGGCCTCAGATGGCCTCCAGGCTTCTTCACGCTGCGATCAGGATGTTGTTGTGAGAAAGTCGCGACAAAAATCGCATCTTTTTTCCCGCAGTTTTTTAAAGCGTCGGCGCCATTTTTTCTCGCACAAACATTCCTGTCGCTGGCGATTTTGCCACGATTTTTCAGCGCGAAAGTCAGTAGGAGTTTCTAATGTTAAAAACGCAGTTTGTGCGCTGCGATAAAACGGAGGCTCCATAGGGAAACATGGGAGAGAAAAAAAAGCAAACGCGGAAAGATCGGACGCCGCAATTTGGTTTCATGCAACATCGCATTATTGAAGCCGTCCTGCGTTGGCGCACTCGCTCAGCTGCGGCTCCTGTGATTCCTCTTCTACAATCGCCCAGTATAGACGCGGCACGCGGTTCGCAGGTTTGTGCGGCGCATTTTGCATTTCATGCGATTTTTTTTCACGCGTATGAAAACCGGACGAGAATCTGCTGCAAACCACACGGTGTTACTGCAAAACCACGTGGTGCGCCGAGAAGCACCGCAGGGCGGTCAGCGGTAAGTAGCCGGTCTCTCAACAGTCGCACGTGCGGCTGATGGGAGCCACATGACCAAAACCAACCAATGGGGAAAGCAGAAACGCTATTACTTGAGACACCTGTCAATCATACCGCGGCGGAGGCGGGACTTCCTGCTAATAACCCGGAAGTGGCCGCTGAGTTCAGCAGGCTGCGCGTGCCGCATGCTGGTGAGTGAGGGGCCGTGACGTCACCACTGTACATTATATACTGGTGTAAGGCGCTCGTGTGATGTCATTGCTGTCTTATAATCTCTGCCTGTTGGCTTTTGTAATGTGATTGTTCTAAACAGTGTGATGTCATTATTTTATGTTTTATACAGTATTATAGTCTCTGTGTATTGGGGAGTGTGATGTCATCAGTATACATGATCTGTAGTAGTATAGCCCCTGAGTGACTTTTTTATAGCTGCTGCATGTCATATGACCTCAGTATTATAATGACTGTCTGGCCCAGTGGTGATGTCATCACTGTACACATAACTTATTAGACCCTATATATGATGTCATCACTGGACATTATATAGCGTCCAAAGAGCCTCCAGTCTGTCGCAGCAATCAGATTTTTCTGGTCGATTGGATGTCAGATTAAAGGAATTGTCCCGTAGTTATTGATCTGGTGTATAATGCCCCTCTTGCCCGCAGGGGTGATGCGGAGGCCTGGCGATGGCGGTTCTCTACAAGACCCAGACATTGCAGGTGATCGACACGGAGTACAGCGCCGACGCGGTGGAGTGGTGCCCGCTAGATGGTTGGGAGTCGGTGCTGGCGTGCGGGACGTACCAGCTGAGGAGGCCGGACAGGGAGGTAGGTGTGACGCAGCGGCCGGCAGCCATGTCGCCTCCGCTGTAGTCTGAGTCTGGGTGTTGTACGCCTCCTCTCTCCACAGCACAGCGACCGCCCTCACCTACGGTTGGGCCGCCTCTACCTCTATCACTATGACCCCCAGCAGCTGTTCTCTCCGATGTCTGAGATTCAGCAGATCGACACAGCCGCCATACTGGACATGAAATGGTGAGGAACCCCAGGCAACAAAGGGTCAACCTGTCACATGATTCAGCCTCCCCTGAAATGGGCGGGCCGTATAGCATCGCCCCGATAAAGGTCTCTGCTGTCGGGTTCCGTTCAGCTGCTCCGTAGTGACTTCTGTTCCAATGAAAGCCGCGCCATCACCAATATGGCCGCCACCGGAATGCCCGCACCTCGCACAAGCTGCTTGTGTAGCGACGTGCCTCGGCCCCTCTAGAGATGCAGTATGTAATTAAAGGGGTTGTACCAAAATCTATAATCGATGGGGGTCCGACCGCTGGGATGCCTTCTGATCCGGAGAGCGGGTGTCCTGATGGTCCCCACTTAAATGTAGCCAAGGTTGCGCACGGAGAGACGGAGGTTCTGCAGCGCCTGTACTCGGTCGTCTCTGGCGCTGTCTCATGCATGCTGCCACCCACCCACCCTGTTGGGGTCTTGTGAGGACCATCAGGAGCCCTGCTCTCTGGATCTGTGTGGGACACATGAAGGATGGGGTCCCCACCTCTTAGCCCCCTCCTCCTGTGGGGAGAAGACAATGTCCGTGGTGGTAAGACACCTTACACCCCACTAGGGCGTGCAGATGTAATGGGGGGGGGGCTCCTCTATGTGGGTAATGCAGCAATTGGGGGAACTTTCTTCTGCAGGACCCTCTGTCTGCATTGCGTGCCCCCCCCCCCCCATAGATCACTGTAATAAAGGTCGTCCCTGTAGGGCAGTGTTCCCCAACTCCAGTCCTCAGGGACCCCCAACAGGTCATGTTTTCATGATTTCCTCAGTGTTGCACAGGTGATGTAATTATTGTCAGTGCCTCAGACATTGCCACAGGTGTTCTTACTATAGGATATCCTGAAAACATGACCTGTTGGTGGTCCCCGAGGACTGGAGTTGGAGACCCCTGCTGTAGGGTATCTGGCCACGGTGTCACTAACCTCTACCTGGGATCCCGCTGTTACTGAGCCAGTAATCCGTTTTTCTGTATGATCCGTGCGCCATTCTGTGTTCACTCCTTAGGTGCCACGTTCCGCTCTCTGAGAGCCCCATTCTAGGTGTCGCCAATGCGAAGGGCACCGTGGAGCTGTACAGCCTGCAAGGCAGCAGGGTAAGTGCCAGTGGGAACATAAGAGTGGAGCGGGTTTAATGCCCATTACTGACCGCCATGAAGAGGCATGTTGCAATCGCTTAGTGGTTAAGTTCTGCGCATTTAGTTATGGCAGCGGCGGGCTCGGACTGTCCGGCAGTCACTGTGCACTCATGTATTGGCTGTCCTTAGTTAGACAGGTTGCATCTGGTCTGACAGCTCGGCTCTGTTGGAGTGACTGAGCTGCAATACAACATGCAACCTGTGGACAAGTGTGGCGCTGTTCTACTTTCGTCTACAGTGACTCTGTTCCTCCAGTAGGAAAGCTCCCGGGTGCAGCCTGCATGCAGCGTGGATTTGGGTGAAGAGTGTCTGGCTCTATCGATCGACTGGTCGACGGGAAGAGGAGAAAGGTGAGAGCCGGAACCAGCGGTCTGCGGATCATCGCCGGAATCATCCTGACGCTTGTCTGCTTCTCTCGCTGCAGAACGTCTCCCATGAAGATGATCTGCAGCGACTCCCTGGGGCGGCTCAGTGTACTGCAGCTGGATGAGTCCACGCCATCCCTGGACATCACGTGTCGGTGGAAGGCGCACGGCTATGAGGCCTGGATCGCCGCCTTCAACTACTGGAACTGTGATGTCATCTACTCGGGTAGCCTTCCTACATCAGACCCTAAACTGAAGTTTTATCAACATTGGCGCAAAGGAAGAGTTGTGCAGTTGCCCATAGCAACGACCGGATGCTGCAACGCTCTTC
Source organism: Eleutherodactylus coqui (assembly GCF_035609145.1). Taxonomy (NCBI): domain Eukaryota; kingdom Metazoa; phylum Chordata; class Amphibia; order Anura; family Eleutherodactylidae; genus Eleutherodactylus; species Eleutherodactylus coqui. The sequence continues at coordinate 5,951,615 of NC_089846.1, read as the reverse complement.
CTTTGCACCAGTCTTGATCCGATATCCCGGTGTTACTGATGTCTGTCCCCGCTTACAGGAGGAGATGACAGTCTGCTGAAGGGATGGGACACCAGAGCCGCGCCGGACAGCCCTGTGTTCACCAGCAAAAGGCAAGAGCCCTCCAATATGGGGTGGGATAAAATAAAATGTGGGGGGGGGGGGTCTTGTGCAGTGGAGACGAGAGGTTAACGTCATTCCGTGGGTCGGCATCTCTATGCAAGGCCTCATGTCCACGAGGGAAACTATGTTTAGCAAATCCGTGCATTGGGGGGGGGGGGGGGATTTTATATATGAGAGAGGTTATATATATATATATATATATATATATCTCTTTACTCTTGTACATTTGGGGGACTTTAACTTCTGAAATCATTTGATTGCTTCTGCAAAACTGAAGTATTGCAGTGTATTGTATTTTTCATGTTCACAGGCCTTAATATTGTAATGGCTGGGCGGGTTCAGTAGGCTCAGGGCTACTCCAGCAACCATCAGAACCCTGCAGTCACATCATGGGGTCTGATGGTGAGTTGGAGGGCGGCGCACCCCCCCCCCCCCACCGACTGACCACTTAATTGCTATGGGCAGTATTGACTGGGCTTGTAAGCTGACGAGCAGCCTCTATCAGAGCGAGCTGCGATCGTGGCTTCAGCTGGCACCCGTGGGGCATGCAGTGGGTTTGGCTCCTGAGCTTGCTTCATACCCATCCTGCACCCCTGATACGTATATGTCGGAGGGGAATGGATTAACGAGCAGTGGCCGACTATGATGCGGGGGGTCTGTCCTGCGGTCTCCTGATCTGGTGCACTGTTCTCCTACAGTGACCAAACGCCCAGATTGTGCTGATGGCTACATGTTGAGAGTTGTAGTTCTGGACCCGTCTGGGTTTCCCCGCTGAATAATAAAAGCACTTACACACGGGCGAGAAAATTATGCGATACGAGAGGGAATTAAAAGCAGATTTATGAACCCAATGTTCTTCTCATTGCTGACGTTTTCACTGATGTTGCGAGAACAAGAAATCGCAAAGTTATCGTTCTACGATTTCCCCCCCCCCCCCCCCCCCGTTTTCCTCTGGCGCCCCCTTTCATGACAACGCACAAACTTGTATTGCGATGCAATCTTGGCATTAAGAAGTCCTGTGACTTCACAGTAAACACACGATTTTTATCGCGGGTGACCGATGTGAGATTATTTCGCACTGCAGCCTCTACGTTTTTGGGATTGGGGGGGGCTCCCACTGGCGGGACGCACACTCTCCGTACATAAGCGCACGCGCTAATCAGTCTTATTTTCCAATCTGCAGGCATTCAATGGGAGTGTGCAGCATCCAGAGTAACCCTCATCGGGAGCATGTCCTGGCTACTGGGAGGTGAGTGCTCCGTAATCACTGATCGCACGCTGCAGGTTACCTCTGCGTCAGGCCCGATGCTGCGGTTGTCTTCTGTGGGTGATGTTACAGCGCCACCTACTGCTGCACTAGAACTATTACAGCATGCATCAGTGGGATGATTCTGCAGTAATCAGACCAGACCAGATTTGGGCTACAAACAATAACAAGTTGTGCAGCCAAAAAATATTAGCAATTTGTCTGACTTGTGCAACGATTTTAGAGCTATGATTTTTGGTGGCGCGTTTCGCGTGATTTACATGATTTGTGGAAAAAGGCAGTTGGAACTTGCTGACAAAAATGTAACGCTTGGGTTTCTTGTGTCGATCATGGGAGGTCTCATCACGGCCGGCGCACACAGACCGTCATTGGCCTCAGTCAGTGGGCTCACATAGGAGAGTGCAAGAAACTGACTGATATCGCGCTCTCGCCCACCCATACTGACCGCCAAGGTGGGACATGGGAGTCTCGTTCTGGAGATCGGCGGCGGTCTCGGTGGTGACCCACATCGATCAGCAAGTTGTGCCCTATCTTGTGGCGGGACCACTGCTTTATCTGTTATCCATGGGACAACCTGCTGATTGGGGGATCTTACCGCAGGGCCTCCACCGACCGCATGAACTATGGTCCGGTGTGACAGATCGGAGCAGCGGTCGCAGGTGAGTGCTGCTGCTCATCTCATCAGGACCGCCAGCGATGGCCAAGTTCTTCAGTTCGGTCTCGTTGAGATGAATGCAGTAACCCGCATGTCACCGTTGCTCCATTCATTCTTGGACAGCAGATGCCTAGTCTTGGGATCGGTCAGATGGCCACCATTCACCAAGCTATCCATGGAGGGGGGCTAACCTGCTCTTGTGGGACAACCCCTTTAAGCCTGTCTTCTATCCTAGTTACGATGAGAACGTTCTGATGTGGGACCTACGGCAGATGAAGCAACCTACCTCTGAGACACATGTACATGGCGGAGTCTGGAGGCTGAAATGGCACCCCACAGACGGCGCCTTCCTGCTGGCCGCTTGCATGCACAGCGGCGTCCACATCCTGGACTCCACCGCAGGTAAGGCTCAGATTTCGGAGGCTCTGGACTCATTAATGCCACGTTCTTTGAGGTTTCATCCAGCTGCTCTTTGTGTCCCTCTAGATGGCTCCCCCATCGTCTCGTCTTACGTCCTCCACAACTCTTTGGCCTATGGAGCCGATTGGTCCAGAGTTTCCCTTCCAGAAAAGTCAGTGGCTATTGCAGAACCCGCTTCATCACAGGCGGAGGAGCCCGTCGCTAGTGGTGGTGATTCCGCAACTCAGAAGCCGGAGCCGCCCGCACACAACCTGAGGATCTTCTACGAGTCGCCCACCGCCAGCTTCGATGTGGTCCTGGAGGATGACTCTGGCGGATATGTGCCGGAGCCGTGCGGAAGGACTGATGACCGACCCGCTGCTGCGGTCCCCAATTCAGAAAAGTGTAAACAAGCGCAGACTAACTTGGTGGCGACGTGCTCTTTTTATGACCATGTTATACACGTCTGGCGGTGGCAGAGACTGAGCCCTGTGGAGTGACTCTCCTCCCTCCGCCATTACTCATTGGTCATTACAATGGTCTACCTCCAGGGGGCAGTTACTGGATCGTAAAGTTGCAGGAGCGCTATTGGGGTTGTACTTTGAACGTGCCCCTTTATAGGTTGGACAGGGGTTGCTCTGGGGTAAGTTTGAATTCTGGGGGATGTGCAGGAGGCACAGATGGAACTGCAGTTTAAGGGGTTCCAAGCTTAGAAACACATGGCTGTTCTCTTTTAAACATAGCGCCACCCTTCTCCATGGGGTTTATGTGGTATTGCAGCTTCACTCCATTGAAGTGAATGGGTGTTGAGGTGCAATACTAGATACAAACTACAGACAAGGGTGGCGCTGTGCTTGGAAGAAAGCAGCCATCTTTTTACATATCTCCAACTCCTTGCCAGAAATGGTCAAAGGAAAATGTTCTGCCCACGGCTCGCTCTTCTGGCAGCGGCTCTTCACGGATTGGTGGGTTGTGATTTTTGAGGGGGGAAAAAGTTATTGAAGGTAAATATGTTGGTGAGCGGCGCTGCGGCCGATGTGCCGAGTGTGAAAGATGAACAATAAATGTTTTTTTTGCAGCTATTTGTTGGCGTGGCCCTGTAATGTGATTGGCGGTGCAGTGGTGTTAGACCTGCGACATACTAGCGTGGTCTGTGGTGCCCCCTACGGCCTGGACCCTATCTAGTCCAATAATCCATGGGGCCGCACAAACTACAGCGCTCATGTCCACGGGGAAATTAAGAATTAAAATCTGTAGCGTTTTTCCTGCACGTGGATCCGCGCCACATAGGGATGCATTAGACACCCGCAGGTAGTTAAATACCTGCGGATGTCATTTTTTTTCCCTGCAGGCGTGGATCCGCGTGCGGGAAAAAATCCGGACATGCACCATTTTAGTGCAGGTCTCCTGCGGGGATGGCTCCTACAGGCTTCTATGGAAGACGTCCGGATTCGTGGGAGACCTGTACCTGAATTAAACTCACCTGCTCCGGATGCTGCAGGTCTCCCTTTGCAGCCGGATCTTCTTTCTTTGGCCCGGCGGATGCGCGCAGCACACAGCCGGCGGGCTGAGCACATCCACCGGGCCAAAGAAAGAAGATCCAGCCGCGAAGAAGGGAGACCTGCACCGTCCGCAGCAGGTGAGTTTATTCTTATTTAATGCCTCATGTCCGCGGGGCAGGAGGGACCCGCTATGGATTCTCCATGAAGCATCTAGCGGGCCTGATTCTCCCCGTGGACATGAGGCCTAAAGTGCTCTTCGCGCAGATACTGACTGCATGACACACGCATCACGTGTCCTTTTCTTTGTGTCACTGCTAAGACCGAGGACATGCATGTGACTGCGGCCCGTCCGTGAAATGTCTGACCCCCTCAGACGCAACTCTCACTAAAGCCGACCGCACCCGGCGCTCAGACATTCAACCGCTATCAATATGGAGGCTTCATTTCTAACCCCTTGTTAACCCTTTAACGCTCCAGCATGTACATTTATGTCTTGCAGTGTCGGGGTATTTATGAAGGACGACCTCTTTATACATTGCGGGTGGTAGATGTTAATTACAGCTGACACCCGCAGGCAATAACTGCAAGCAGCCATGGGGCTGATCAGCGCTATTAACTCTTTAAATGCCGCTGTGGCATTTAAATCCTTATGCACTTTTTCGGTTACCCTGTCTAAGAAAAAAAAATGCAATAAAAAGCAATCAAAAAGTCGTATGTATTCCAGCATGGTGCCAACGTAAACTACAGGATGCGCACAAAAAATGAGCTCTCGCGTAACTATGTCAACAGAACAATAAAGTTATTGTTCGCAGACGCTGGCGGCAGGAAATGAAAAAAACAGACGTCTGAAAAAATTGTACAGCAAAAAAAACTATACAAGTTTGGTATCGTAGTAATCAGTGACCCGCAGAGTAAAGGGATCAGGTCATTTCTGTTGCAGTGTGTGCGCCCTAGGAACAAGACGCACAGAGCGATGGCGGAATTTTTTTTCTTCTTCTTTGTTTTACTCTACTTAGGCCGCCTGCACACGAGCGGGTCGGATCCGGCAGCGAGAATTCTCGCCGCGGGACCCGATCTGAACGCCTGCAGGGACGAGCGCGTACTCACCCGCGCCTGGTGGCCCCGGCTCTTTCATGTGCCGGCTGCCGCGCAGCCGGCGCATGCGCAGACCGGAGTCGGCGGCCGGGTGAGTGCGTGCCCCGCACAAAAATAGGACATGTCGCGGTTTGTTTGCCGCGTGAGATTTCTCGCGGCCAAACCACAACGTCTGCATAGGAGTGCGTATTGTAATGCACTCCTATGCAAACTTTCAGTGGCGGAAATCCCGCGGCGGGATTTCCACCCGTGTGCAGGCGGCCTTAGAATTTTACAGTTTTTTCAGTACATTATACGGCACCGTTTTAAAAAATACAACTCGTCCCACAAAAACCAACAAGCCGCCTGGCAGCGGCGGATAAATAAAGGAGTTACGATTTATTTATTTTGAAAGGAGGGAGAAAAAAACCTTGCGCCGCCCTCGCTTTTACATTATTTTCTTACTGAAAGGTGTTTTACTTTTCTCCATGTCACAATCGTTGCGATGCATTTTACTTGCGAAACGCACCGCTGGCTGGAGGCTCTATGCACAGGGATGTATATTGATTGGGTTTTCACACCCGGCCGATATACGCTGCCCCTCTCTGCAAGGGGCGCTCGTGCGCTGAGTTCCACCCCACCCATCCCCTTGCAAACAGTGACAGAGAGCGGGAGATGAGCGCACTAGGGGCAGCGTATATCGGCTGGGCGTGAGAACCCCAGGAGCGTCTGCAGGAGCAGTATGTTTTGGGAGAACGCATCACTTTCGTAACGCAGCTCTGGTGGATTTTCTTGTGTGTAAAAATTGCCCATTCCCTGTGGGAGCGAAAAAAATTGCACCGTCCTCCGCTAAGACTCGGCCATCGGTGCAAGCGCAATTTAAGAAAAAAAAAAATCTAAAATAATAAAAATAAATAAAAGGTCCAATAGGTAAGAAGGGGTGACGGCGCCAGAAATGGGACATGCTGCAATTTACTTTTGCATCGCTGCATCTTAAAAGTGTGGAGAGAGGAAAAACCGGCATGTAAATCCCCGCAGCGACCACCAGGGGTTCTTCTCCCGCGCATCTCACAACGCACAGAAATTGTGGGGGACTCGCCCGTGTAAACGCACTTTCAGGCCGCATTCACATGGGGGGGGGGGGGGGGTTTGAATCGCATGAGCTTTGCGTATTGCGAGATGCATAAAGCCCGCGAGAAGAGAACAGGTGATGGACGTGGGTGATTTTTCTCTCACATTAGCTCCGCCCCTGCCCCGCCCCCTCCCATTGCAAACCGCTGGAAGGGGAGGAGAGAAGCAGAGAGACGGTGAGGGACGACTGCTCCAATGGAAGCGTATATCGGCCGGCTGATATCCGCTCAGGTAAATAAGCCCTTAGGATGTTTCACATGGAGCTGAAATCCTGCAGCATTCCTGCATCAAAAACAGAGTCAAAAGCTGCACCTGTGCTGATTGTGGCCTCTCACTGCGGCGCACGGAGCGGCCCCCGCATCACCTGACTGGCGGCGCAGCGCTTTGTCGCGGTTGCTGGCTGAGCGATGTAAGAGGGGCTGCTGATTGTGAGGCGAGAGGCGCGACCGGCCAAAATCAGCTCATTTCTAGTTAAAAGCTGCACCAATGGATTTAGACTTTTTTTTTTTTTTTAAATTTACAAATGTAGCGAATTTGGCCTCAGAATTTCCGTCTCCCCCCCCCCCCCCCCCCCCGTGGACGCCCCCTCAGAGCAGAATGATCCCACCACGAGCCCCACGTCCCGCTGCAGAGGTCGATGCGGCCTGCAGGATGACGAACGCCATTTCAGTTCCACATCCAAACTCCCACAAAGATGGCAGGATGCAGAATTATTCCGTACGTCTGGAAGCACCAGAAGGCGAAAACGAGGTGCAAAATATGAGGTGCAGAAGTGCCGCTGTGCAGACCGCCAGAATGAACCCAAACGGGTCGTCCAACACTGCAGCCCCACGGGCCGCCCAGGCTTTGTTTAGGAAGTTGTACCAGCTGACCACCGCAGCCAATCAGGTGCCGTTCTCCTGGCATCATGGCTCCCAGTGATGTCAGAAGTATTACTACCACTGATTAGTTGTAGTGGTCAGGTGGTATCTGTCCACAACAAAAAGCGCAAGGTCCGGCGGGCTAGAAGACAGGTAAGTACCCATACCTCTGTTATTTCAGCACATCTATATATATAAAATTGAATGTATGTCTGCGTGCGTGTCTGGTTGTCCTCTATGCGCTACTACACCATTCATCCGATCGCCATGACACTTTGGGAAGTTGTTGAGTACACTCCTGGGAAGATTATAGGCATAGTACACCTATCCTATGATAAATGGCGCGCATGCGAGCGTCGTCGACAGTTACGCCCCCCCCCCCCCCACGTAGATCGTTCGATTTCCATCACTGCCACTAATTCTCTCACTTCCCGATATTGTAGAAACATGAAATTTGGCACGAGCATTGATTATGTCATAAATAGGAAAAGCTAATGGGTCCCAACTCCATTATTCAATTCTAAGCGCCAAAGAATTAGCGTCCAAATTTTACGTACGGAATCTAATTCTCTCGCTTCCTGATGTCATCTATATATATAAAAAGGAATGTATGTCTGTCTGTTTGTCCTTTATGCATTACTACACCATTCATTCAATCGCCATGAAACTTTGGGAAGTTGCTGAGTACACTCCTGGGAAGGTTACTGGCATAGTACATCTATCCTACGATAGGTGGCGCACGTGCGAGCATCATCGACAGTTATGCCCCCCAGACAAAGATCGTTTGATTTCCATCTCAAGCACAAAAGCAAAAGGCATTACGAGCAACGGGAGGCGTGTTCAACTACAACATGATGCATCCACCGAACGTATCACAAGACAATTGCTGGATACTGAGAATGCTGAGGTAACATGAAAGCTGTGCTGTGATTGGTTGTTATATATTATACTGCTGAGGTAACATGAAAGCTGCGCTGTGATTGGTTGTTATTTCTCTTACTGCTGAGGTAACATGAAAGCTGCGCTGTGATTGGTTGTTATATATTATACCGCTGAGGTAACATGAAAGCTGCGTTGTGATTGGTTGTTATATATTATACTGCTGAGGTAACATGAAAGCTGTGCTGTGATTGGTTGTTATATATTATACTGCTGAGGTAACATGAAAGCTGTGCTGTGATTGGTTGTTATATATTATACTGCTGAGGTAACATGAAAGTTGCGCTGTGATTGGTTGTTATATATTATACCGCTGAGGTAACATGAAAGCTGTGCTGTGATTGGTTGTTATATATTATACTGAGGTAACATGAAAGCTGTGTTGTGATTGGTTGCTATATATTATACCGCTGAGGTAACTTGAAAGCTGCTATCTAGATATATAAAAACAAATGTATGTATGTATGTCTGTCTGTCTTCGCAGCAACGCGCGACGGGTACGCCAGTTAGAAGATATACTTAAAAAGAAAGCATCCGGCGCCCGGACGACCGCATTAACCCGTTAGGGACTGGACTATTTTGTACTTTCAGGACCAAGCTATTTTTATTGCTGCATTGCCAGAGCCAGGCTCATTGACAAAGCAATGTAAGGGCTCTTCATTTATTTATATGGAGGGGGTCCGGGTTATATATTTCACTGGCATCACTTGGTGGTACATATAATGAGTTGTAGAATCTAATGGGCTGAGTTACAGATCAGATATGGTGGCCTCTGCCGGCTGCCATGGGAGCCCACTCGGTACCCTGCAGTAGTCTGGGAGACTGATAGGTGACAAAAGACACCACCCTCTCATCTGCTTGCATGTGGCAGCTGCTATTGATTGTGGCGTGTAAGGGGTTAAACGGCCAGGATCTGTAGTTTTTCCTACATGGTGGTTAGAGCAGGAGCCCCGCTGGCAGTAGTCCACTGAGCCACCACCTTACCAAGATGTATGTGCAGGTTTACAGCCCATTAGGGAGGTCAGTAAAAAAAAAAAAAGGCATCGACCGTCACGAAAACCGGTTTCACGCAGCCCAGATTCTTGCGTGAAATTTGTGCGTAGCGAGACACACGAATATGACGCCATTCTTTTGAATAGCGTCCTACATCTCAGCGATCTTTCCCTGCATTGCATCGTGATTCAGGAAAAAAACTACAGCAAGTCCTCGCATTGCATCGCCCATTGTTATCGCCGGGGCTGGCGGCAGCATGGCGCCCCGTATTAGGTGCACGCAAGTAGATGTTATCCTATTGAAAACAATGGGAGAAACAACGCGATTGCTACTTCCCGGGAAGCGAAGCGAGACATTTGTTATACAAAATCACCTCCCATCTGCGGGGACGTTGCACATTGGCGAGCGCGATATTGAGACGCGTTTCACGGCCTGATATCGCACTCGCCATGTGAGATTAGCCTACGGGGTTAATCAGATGATTGTACTAATAATTGAGGCGCAGACCCTACATAAAGGAAGCACAGGCAGCGTTTGGCGTATTCCATATAATTACAGAAGGTGGGATTGGCGCTCCCCCCGGCTACTGCACGTAGTTCCTGGGATACAGCTTGAACAATTTGCCTTCTTGCGTCGGTTCAAATCCGTACTTTTGCAGGTTGTTGGGATCAAAGCTGCCGTCCTCGATGTCCTTCTCTACGGCCGCCGCCGCCGTCTCCATGAACAGTTTCTTGGCGGTCATCTGTTCCTCGGTGCCCTCCGGCGCCCTGCAGGAGACGTACGGCCGCAGCTTGAAGCCACTCAGATCCGGGACCACAAACTCCGGCACCATCTCCTTCACCTTCACAAACTTCCTGAAGCGGGTCAAGTAGCCGACTCTCTTGGCTCCTCTTCCTTTGTTGAAGCCCCGGGGCCCCATCTTGCCGGTGATTTCGACCATCCGGTTGGAACCTCGAACGAAGCCGCAAACGAGATTCTGAAGCAGCCCCATGATGGCGAACTGCGAGAGAGAAAGACCTAGTGTGAGTCACAAATATCTACAGCAGATACACAATGTGGCGCTTACTCCTCTCCCCAGCAGAGACGGCCGGCGGCGGACGCGAGTCTAACGATTTCAGTAAAATTCATTCTGCATTGTTGGAACCCGCCGGCAGCAGCGTCACGGATTCCGGATTACTGGAAGCTTAGGACTCAGGTTACAAAGTAAAGAAACAAACTAACGGAAACTTTGCATCTTTGTACCCGCTGTCCACTACATACACACAAGAAGCGCGCAAACACGTGATGGGGCGGGCACAACGCCAGGGAGGCCATGTCAGGCCGTGCGAATAACTGCAACGGGCACAGCAGCCCGCGGGCGGCAGAATTGTGATGGAGGCAGGAGACAGTTTTGTGGCCCCCAGAGTGATATTTGTGGGGACGCCACTGATGCGACATATGAAAGCGCTCAGCAACGCGCTGCGGAGGTAAACTGGAGGCTCTAAAATAGATTTAAAGGGATCATCCGTGGCCCTAAAATAGGCCCTAAAATAGTAATGGAATCCTCAGCTATCCCCACGGCTCCCCGTCCAGCGCAGCAGCCTGATGCCCACCGCACGGACCCCGGAAGAAGCGGCGGGCGGCCCCGCGCCGTACATTGTGCACAGCATCGCTCAGCCACATCCTCCGTAGTTCTTCTATGGCTGCTGAGCGGGCTCAGGTGCGATATAGCGCCCGGCGCTGCGAACTGGTTCCATCAGCAGCGGCGCAGGGCAGAGCAGTAGTCAGATTTTAGCCGAGGCAGTTTGACCTTTTTTTTCTTTTAAATCACAATAAATCTTTTAAAATAACAAACATGTAATAATCCCAAATTGCAGCCTGACCAATAGAAACGGGGGTCATTGGGGGAATGAGATTAGGGGCAGTTATTAATCACTGCATTAGTACTTGTGGGGTGCAAATTGGAAACATTATATAGTAAGTTGTAAAAACCCCGGGGCCCCCTTATATGATGATTTTCGGGTGACCCTGAAAGGAGCACTAAGGGTTAACTTCTCACCTTCAGGCAGCGCGGCGCGAGCGGCCGAGGAGGAAGTCAGCGTCGTGATCCTGCCGAAAATCAGTCCGTGCGCTTCAAGCCTCGTTCTGAACTCGCCCTCCCTCCAATGCTAGCAGAGAAGTAGTTATTGACGCAAGCTGATTGGCCACTTCTGGACTGCCTATGTGAGGCGCCGAAGCGGCGCATGCGCGATCCAGGTTGGGATCGGTTGACGTAGAAGGCGGGAAAGAGATGAGGTAATTGCGCCTATGGCGAGCAGAAGGGTTTGTGAGGTAAAAGATGAAGACAACAGCATCAGATTAACGATGAAAAGTATGAAATGAAGTGACAGATGAGGGGAGACGAGCCTGACAGACGGCCATTATTATAGGAAGAGCAGCAGTAAATAGTGACAGCTGTCAGGTGTTTCTGGTGTATCTGCCTCAGGGCAGCCGGCTGACAACTACTATGGCTTCTGTTACAGCGTCTGCAGCGGTTGTCACCCGGAGGTCTGCACGGCAAGTTACGTACGGTGAGGCCCCCGCAAGGCCGGTGTCACACGAGTATTACAACCACATTCCTGCGTCTAGAATACAGACGTGTCCCGGTCCGCAGTGTCCTGGGGACGACGGCGAGGTGGCCCGACCAACAACATCCTAGTGACGACGGCAAGGTGGTTGAACGGCAGGGTCCTGGGGACGACGGCCGGGCGCCCTCGACCCGTAGGGTCCTGTTGACGACGGCCGGGTGCCCCCGACCCGCAGGGTCCTGGGGGCGACGGCCGGGTGTCCCGGTCCGAAGGGTCCTGGGGACGACGGCGAGGTGGCCCGACCAACAATATCCTAGTGACGACGGCAAGGTGGTCGAACGGCAGGGTCCTGGGGACGACGGCCGGGCGCCCTCGACCCGCAGGGTCCTGTAGACGACGGCCGGGTGCCCCCGACCCGCAGGGTCCTGGGGGCGACGGCCGGGTGCCCTCGACCCGCAGGGTCCGGGGGGCGACGGCCGGGTGCCCTCGACCCGCAGGGTCCTGGGGGCGATGGCCGGGTGCCCTCGACCCGTAGGGTCCTGTTGACGACGGCCGGGTGCCCCCGACCCGCAGGGTCCTGTTGACGACGGCCGGGTGCCCCCGACCCGCAGGGTCCTGGGGGCGACGGCCGGGTGCCCTCGACCCGCAGGGTCCTGGGGACGACGGCCGGGTGTCCCGGTCCGAAGGGTCCTGGGGACGACGGCGAGGTGGCCCGACCAACAATATCCTAGTGACGATGGCAAGGTGGTCGAACGGCAGGGTCCTGGGGACGACGGCCGGGCGCCCTCGACCCGTAGGGTCCTGTTGACGACGGCCGGGTGCCCCCGACCCGCAGGGTCCTGGGGGCGACGGCCGGGTGCCCTCGACCCGCAGGGTCCGGGGGGCGACGGCCGGGTGCCCTCGACCCGCAGGGTCCTGGGGACGACGGCCAGGTGTCCCGGTCCGAAGGGTCCTGGGGACGACGGCGAGGTGGCCCGACCAACAATATCCTAGTGACGACGGCAAGGTGATTGAACGGCAGGGTCCTGGGGACGACGGCCGGGCGCCCTCGACCGGCAGGGTCCTGGGGACGACGGCGAGGTGTCCCAACCCACGGCACCCTAGACACTTACTAATATATCCATTAGGGGGCTGACCACACTGCCATATTTTGCCTCCGCTTTAGGTACGGAATTCCGGGTGCCTGCTGGCCTGACCGCTGTCCAGCATCATGTGACTGTGTGACGCGCACTCCGGTACTCTGTACATAATACGGACGGAGGCAAAGTATGGCGGTGTGTTTAACCCCTAGCTGACCAATGGTTGCCCATGTTGATTGTCACAGCTGGGGGTTTGTTACACTTGTATGGAGTCATGCAGCAGCAGTGTAAGGCCACGTTCACACGGAGCAGCGGCGCAAGGCCACGTGTCAGCAGGCTCAGCCAATCACAGCCAGCGCTGGATACACCGATCAGCCATTTATTGAAATCAATGGGTTCTATTCGCTGAGTATTGTGTGTGGCTGCCGAAGGCTGCCCAGACACTGGCGGGCGTGATGTTCTGCTTGCCAACACGCATGTTACATGTGGATGCCAGGCGATTCATTTACACACGCCTTAGATCACTGCTTAGACGCCGCGGTCCTCCGGCTCGTGTTTTCCGCGCCTCAGAGGATTGTGTTTCCATAGTTTTACATCGCATCGAGCTCTAAAGGTCCAAGAGAGCGGCCCCGGGCGCCTCACACTCGCGGTATCGCTGCGTGTCATTAACGTGACTGTCAGTAGCGCCAACGTGCGCTTTTACTGCAACTTTATTTTAACATTAGAAAGTCCGATTGACATTTTTGCATTAAAAAAACGCAGTGATATCGCGACTCAAGCGTGACGGCGCCCTAAAAGTAGGACCGGCGGCGACCTCTGACCTCACAGCGCTGGGAGGGAAAAAACATTCATGTCAATAATACCATTCAAAAGAATGGCCTTTTTCGATCTGCCCGCGTTTCGTGCGTCGCTGCAGGTAGCTTCACACTGGCGGTTGTCATAGCGCACGAGAAAATCACGGCAACAGTGCAGTTTTGTCCTCGCGATGTCCAGGCGGCCGCGCTGCTTCTGCTCATTGCTGCCGCTGGTGAAAGACAACAGGAGCTCCTAATGTTAAAAACGCATCATACGAAAATCTCAGGTTGTTGCGTCGCGATAAAGGAGACTCCGTGGGGAGACACGGGCGATAAAAAGGAGCAGAATGCAGAAAGAAGGTAGGGCAGGCGACACGGCAGGTGTGAGGGGCAGCATGGAAGCTCGGGCTGCAGAGGTGTGCGGCTTCACTGTATCCCTGCAGGAAGGAGGCTTCAGGTGCAAGATCTACCTGTAATCCCAGAGTTTCCGCCCCCTCCTGGTAAGCCCCGCCTCCCGGTGACCTCATCCTACAGGGGCTGCATCGCTGTACACGTGGGGGGCGGTGCCGGAAGTGCCAGAGATGGGAGCTGCGCTGTGATTGGTCAGCGCTCTGTTGCCCTTCAGCCACTGCACGGCGGGGGGCGCTCCAGTCATGTGACGAGTTTGTCAGGTGGGGAGAGAAGAGGCCGGACTGACTGGTGTTTACAGGGCGGCCGGTAAGTGGCTGGGAGAGGGTTAACTGGGCGCAGAACGCTAATCTAACCCTGCACGCTGCGGAGCGACGGCGCTACCCACGGGCGCAGCTGCAGCAGATGCCAGAATGTGAGTGACGGGTCGTGTCTGGTAATAACGGCGCCGGCAGCCCGAGAGTTACCGGTCTGGGGCTGTAGATGCGGTGATGACAGAGGGGCCTGCGGAGGGAGATCACCGCCAGCAACCAATCAGAGCGCAGCGCTCACTTCACAAGAGCCGCACAGGGAGTGAAAGCAGAGCTGTGATTGGTTGTTACAGGCAACCTCACTGCGTGCCATATAGTGTCTGTATGCGACCCCTGCTGTATATCATCCCTGCATACACTGTTTGGGACCCCCGCTGTATATCCTCCCTGTACACACAGTGTGGGACCCCCGCTGTATATCCTCCCAGTATACACTGTGTGGGACCCCCGCTGTATACTGTATATCCTCCCTGTATATACAGTGTGGGACCCCCGCTGTATACTGTATATCCTCCCTGTATATACAGTGTGGGACCCCTGCTGTATACTGTAGATTCTCCCTGTGTATACTGTGTGGGACCCCCGCTGTATACTGTAGATCCTCCCTGTGTATACTGTGTGGGACCCCCTCTGTATACTGTAGATCCTCCCTGTGTATACTGTGTGGGACCCCCGCTGTATACTGTAGATCCTCCCTGTGTATACTGTGTGGGACCCCCGCTGTATACTGTAGATCCTCCCTGTATACACTGTGTGGGACCCCCGCTGTATACTGTAGATCCTCCCTGTGTATACTGTGTGGGACCCCCGCTGTATACTGTAGATCCTCCCTGTGTATACTGTGTGGGACCCCCGCTGTATATCCTCCCTGTATACACTGTGTGGGACCCCCGCTGTATACTGTAGATCCTCCCTGTGTATACTGTGTGGGACCCCCGCTGTATACTGTAGATCCTCCCTGTGTATACTGTGTGGGACCCCCGCTGTATACTGTAGATCCTCCCTGTGTATACTGTGTGGGACCCCCGCTGTATACTGTAGATCCTCCCTGTATATACTGTGTGGAAACCCCGCTGGATACTGTAGATCCTCCCTGTATATACTGTGTGGGAACCCCGCTGGATACTGTAGATCCTCCCTGTATACACTGTGTGGGACCTCCGCTGAATACTGTATATCCTCCCTTGTATACACTGTGTGGGACCCCTGCTGGATACTGTATATCCTACCTGTATATACAGTGTGGGACCCCCGCTGGATACTGTATATCCTACCTGTATATACAGTGTGGGACCCCCGCTGGATACTGTAGATCCTCCCTGTATACACTGTGTGGGACCCCCGCTGGATACTGTAGATCCTCCCTGTATACACTGTGTGGGACCCACCGCTGGATACTGTAGATCCTCCCTGTATACACTGTGTGGGACCCCTGCTGGATACTGTAGATCCTCCCTTGTATCTACAGTGTGGGACCCCCGCTGTATACTGTATATCCTCCCTTGTATATACAGTGTGGGACCCCCGCTGTATACTGTATATCCTACCTGTATATACAGTGTGGGACCCCCGCTGGATACTGTATATCCTCCCTGTACACAGTGTGGGACCCCCGCTGTATACTGTATATTCTCCCTGTATATACTGTGTGGGTCCTCTGCTGTATACTGTATATCCTCCCTGTATATACAGTGTGGGACCCCCGCTGTATACTGTATATCCTCCCTGTATATACTGTGTGGGACCTCTGCTGTATACTGTATATCCTCCCTGTATATACAGTGTGGGACCCCCGCTGTATACTGTATATCCTCCCTGTATATACAGTGTGGGACCCCCGCTGTATACTGTATATCCTCCCTGTATATACAGTGTGGGACCCCCGCTGTATACTGTATATCCTCCCTGTATATACAGTGTGGGACCCCCGCTGTATACTGTATATCCTCCCTGTATATACAGTGTGGGACCCCCGCTGTATACTGTATATCCTCCCTGTATATACAGTGTGGGACCCCCGCTGTATACTGTATATCCTCCCTGTATATACAGTGTGGGACCCCCGCTGTATACTGTATATCCTCCCTGTATATACAGTGTGGGACCCCCGCTGTATACTGTATATCCTCCCTGTATATACAGTGTGGGACCCCCGCTGTATATCCTCCCTGTATACACTGTGTGGGACCCCCCTGTAGACTGTAGATCCTCCCTTGTATAAACAGTGTGGGACCCCCGCTGTATACTGTAGATCCTCCCTTGTGTGTACTGTGTGGACCCCCGCTGTATACTGTAGATCCTCCCTTGTATAAACAGTGTGGGACCCCCGCTGTATACTGTAGATCCTCCCTTGTGTGTACTGTGTGGACCCCCGCTGTATACTGTAGATCCTCCCTTGTATAAACAGTGTGGGACCCCCGCTGTATACTGTAGATCCTCCCTGTGTATAAACAGTGTGGGACCCCCGCTGTATACTGTGTGGGACCCCCGCTGTATACTGTAGGTCCTCCCTGTATACACTGTGTGGGACCCCCGCTGTATACTGTAGATCCTCCCTGTGTATACTGTGTGGGACCCCCGCTGGATACTGTAGATCCTCCCTGTATACACTGTGTGGGACCCCCGCTGTATACTGTAGATCCTCCCTGTGTATACTGTGTGGGACCCCCGCTGGATACTGTAGATCCTCCCTGTATACACTGTGTGGGACCCCCGCTGGATACTGTAGATCCTCCCTTTATATACTGTGGGACCCCCGCTGGATACTGTATATACTTAGTGGGACCCCCGCTGCATACTGTAGATCCTCACTGTATACACTGTGTGGGACCCCCGCTGCATACTGTAGATCCTCACTGTATACACTGTGTGGGACCCCCGCTGGATACTGTAGATCCTCCCTTGTATATACAGTGTGGGACCCCCGCTGTATACTGTATATCCTCCCTGTACACACTGTGTGGGACCTC
Organism: Eleutherodactylus coqui; assembly: GCF_035609145.1. NCBI lineage: Eukaryota > Metazoa > Chordata > Amphibia > Anura > Eleutherodactylidae > Eleutherodactylus > Eleutherodactylus coqui. The sequence continues at coordinate 5,934,547 of NC_089846.1, read as the reverse complement.
CGCTGTATACTGTATATCCTCCCTGTATACACTGTGTGGGACCTCCGCTGGATACTGTATATCCTCCCTTGTATATACAGTGTGGGACCCCCGCTGTATACTGTATATCCTCCCTGTACACACTGTGTGGGACCCCCGCTGTATACTGTATATCCTCCCTGTATACACTGTGTGGGACCCTTGCTGTATATGCTGTGTGGGACCCCTGCTGTATATCCTCCCTGTATACACTGTGTGGGACCCCCGCTGGATATCCTCCCTGTATACACTGTGTGGCCCCCCGCTGGATATCCTCCCTGTATACACTGTATGGGACCCCCGCTGGATATCCTCCCTGTATACACTGTGTGGCCCCCCACTGTATATCCTCCCTGTATACACTGTGTGGGACCCGTGCTGTATACTGTATATCCTTTCTGTTTATACTGTGTGGGACCCCCCTGTATACTGTAGATCCTCCCTGTATACACTGTGTGGGACCCCCGCTGGATACTGTATATCCTCCCTGTATACACTGTGTGGGACCCCCGCTATATACTGTATATCCTCCCTGTATACACTGTGTGGGCTCCTGCTGTATACTGTATATCCTCCCTGTATATACTGTGTGGGACCCCCGCCATATACTGTATATCCTCTCTGTATATACTGTGTGGGACCCCTGCTGTATACTGTATATCCTCCCTGTATGTGCTCCGTGCGACCCCTGCTGTATATCCTCCCTGTATACACTGTGTGGGACCCCCGCTGGATATCCTCCCTGTATACACTGTGTGGGACCCCCGCTGGATATCCTCCCTGTATAAACAGTGTGGGACCCCGGCTGTAGACTGTATATCCTCCCTGTATACACTGTGTGGGACCCCCGCTGTATACTGTATATCCCCCTGTATTCACTTGTGGGACCCCCGCTGTATACTGTATATCCTCCCTGTATACACTGTGTGGGAACCCCACCGTATACTATATATCCTCCCTGTATACACTGTGTGGGACCCCCGCTGGATATCCTCCCTGTATAAACAATGTGGGACCCCCGCTGTATACTGTATATATCCCCCTGTATTCACTGTGTGGGATGCCTGCTGTATACTGTATATCCCCCTGTATTCACTGTGTCGGACCCCCGCTGTATATACTCTGTGGTACCGCCTGTGTTCACGGTGTTTACAGTTAGTGGGTGATTGTCCAGCTACGAGGTCTCTACAAGGTGCTGCTGCCTGGCAGGATACAGTGTTACCGGTATATATGGTGGGTATCACTGCTGCGGGCGCTGGTATCCTGCGGGCATTAATCTCCTGTGATGCCAATCTGACTGGATCAGGTGATGTGTAAGATCGTAAACAACTGAAGTCGCCGCTGTACTCTCAGCTGCATCGGCTGTCTTGCTGGCGGGTGTCGACTGCATCGGCTGTCTTGCTGGCGGGTGTCGTCTGCATCGGCTGGCGGGTGTCGTCTGCATCGGCTGGCGGGTGTCGGCTGTCTTGCTGGCGGGTGTCGGCTGCATCGGCTGTCTTGCTGGCGGCTGTCTTGCCGGCGGGTGTCGACTGCATCGGCTGTCTTGCCGGCGGGTGTCGACTGCATCGGCTGTCTTGCCGGCGGGTGTCGACTGCATCGGCTGTCTTGCCGGCGGGTGTCGACTGCATCGGCTGTCTTGCCGGCGGGTGTCGACTGCATCGGCTGTCTTGCCGGCGGGTGTCGACTGCATCGGCTGTCTTGCCGGCGGGTGTCGACTGCATCGGCTGTCTTGCTGGCGGCTGTCTTGCCGGCGGGTGTCGACTGCATCGGCTGTCTTGCCGGCGGGTGTCGACTGCATCGGCTGTCTTGCCGGCGGGTGTCGACTGCATCGGCTGTCTTGCCGGCGGGTGTCGACTGCATCGGCTGTCTTGCCGGCGGGTGTCGACTGCATCGGCTGTCTTGCCGGCGGGTGTCGACTGCATCGGCTGTCTTGCCGGCGGGTGTCGACTGCATCGGCTGTCTTGCCGGCGGGTGTCGACTGCATCGGCTGTCTTGCCGGCGGGTGTCGACTGCATCGGCTGTCTTGCCGGCGGGTGTCGACTGCATCGGCTGTCTTGCCGGCGGGTGTCGTCTGCATCGGCTGTCTTGCCGGCGGGTGTCGTCTGCATCGGCTGTCTTGCCGGCGGGTGTCGTCTGCATCGGCTGTCTTGCCGGCGGGTGTCGTCTGCATCGGCTGTCTTGCCGGCGGGTGTCGTCTGCATCGGCTGTCTTGCCGGCGGGTGTCGTCTGCATCGGCTGTCTTGCCGGCGGGTGTCGTCTGCATCGGCTGTCTTGCCGGCGGGTGTCGTCTGCATCGGCTGTCTTGCCGGCGGGTGTCGTCTGCATCGGCTGTCTTGCCGGCGGGTGTCGTCTGCATCGGCTGTCTTGCCGGCGGGTGTCGTCTGCATCGGCTGTCTTGCCGGCGGCTGTCTTGCCGGCGGCTGTCGTGCCCCGGATCTCTTTAGGTCTGGACCACATGTAGCCTTATTGTAGCTACTCATTGATTTAGACTTGTGAGCGGCAGCCGTACATTGAGTTGCATGCAGTATCGTGGACTGCTGCGGCCACTCATTGGTTAAAGTGACCAGTCTGGGGACAAGATGTGTCCGGGTAGTGGGTGAGGGGGGTTACGTTACCCGGTGCAATCCTCTTCATTCGTCCCCTGATCCGCTTCTTCCGGGGGGCGCTGTTCTCTCTTCCAACGTGGCTGCCGCCTGCACTCTGAACAGTATGGGTGCGTCAGTAGTCTAAGATGTTTGAAGGGGCTTATTGTGTTGCTCATATGACCAACGCTGACCAACTTGAAAGCCGCGTCTGCCTACGGATGCCCAGTGTGACCGGAGCCCAGGAGCAAGCAGAACGGGGAGACAGGATGGCATCTGGTAATAGGACCCCCTCCTGTCGTCTCTGGGACTGGGGCTCTGTAGTGCTATAAAACCCCTCCATGTAATCCATGCCTCACACTGTAGACTACAAGTAATGGCTGGCATCCTAACCAGCGCTGCCGGGTCACATTACTGATCTCAGGGGCCTTAACAGAGGGAAGGGGACGCACGGGTCGTGCTCTCCAGCCCTCCGGGTAGCGCTCTTAAGAATAGTTTATCGTTATCGGGGCTGGTGATGACACTTTGTGTCCCCCTGGGTAGTCAGGCTGGTTGTAGACACCCGCTTGGTGACGGGGAAGTGGTGATTAGTGATGCAACAGAAGAAGGCTTACATTCTGTTTAGTGTTTTGTGCATAATACAGATCTGCAGATTGGTGGTGGCAGCAGTGGGATTGGGTGGACATGGCAGTGATGACAGTGGGGTCATTCGGTAGGACATAGTGGTGGCAGTGGTGTGATTAGTTGGTGGTGCAATTGATTGGACATGGCACTGGTGAGATTGGTTGGTAGTGCGATAGGTTGTACATGACTCTGACTGGTTGCATGGGGCGGTGGTGCAATGGTGGCAGTGTCATTTGATTGAGACATAGCAGTGACAGCGGTGGCATTGCTTGGTGGTGTAATTGGTCGGACATAGCGGTTGCATTGGGCGGTGATGTAATAGGTGATTTTTGTTGGTGTGATTGGCGGTGGTCGGGGGCGCGATTGGACGCACACGGCGGTGGTCGGGGGCGCGATTGGACGCACACGGCGGTGGTCGGGGGCGCGATTGGACGCACACGGCGGTGGTCGGGGGCGCGATTGGACGCACACGGCGGTGGTCGGGGGCGCGATTGGACGCACACGGCGGTGGTCGGGGGCGCGATTGGACGCACACGGCGGTGGTCGGGGGCGCGAGTGGACGCACACGGCGGGGGCATTGGTTGGGGGCGCGATTGGACGCACACGGCGGTGGTTGGGGGCGCGATTGGACGGACACGCCGGTGGTTGGGGGCGCGATTGGACGGACACGCCGGTGGTTGGGGGCGCGATTGGACGGACACGCCGGTGGTTGGGGGCGCGATTGGACGGACACGCCGGTGGTTGGGGGCGCGATTGGACGGACACGCCGGTGGTTGGGGGCGCGATTGGACGGACACGCCGGTGGTTGGGGGCGCGATTGGACGGACACGCCGGTGGTTGGGGGCGCGATTGGACGGACACGCCGGTGGTTGGGGGCGCGATTGGACGGACACGCCGGTGGTTGGGGGCGCGATTGGACGGACACGCCGGTGGTTGGGGGCGCGATTGGTCGGACACGCCGGTGGTTGGGGGCGCGATTGGTCGGACACGCCGGTGGTTGGGGGCGCGATTGGACGGACACGCCGGTGGTTGGGGGCGCGATTGGACGGACACGCCGGTGGTTGGGGGCGCGATTGGACGGACACGCCGGTGGTTGGGGGCGCGATTGGACGGACACGCCGGTGGTTGGGGGCGCGATTGGACGGACACGCCGGTGGTTGGGGGCGCGATTGGACGGACACGCCGGTGGTTGGGGGCGCGATTGGACGGACACGCCGGTGGTTGGGGGCGCGATTGGACGGACACGCCGGTGGTTGGGGGCGCGATTGGTCGGACACGCCGGTGGTTGTGGGCGCGATTGGTCGGACACGCCGGTGGTTGGGGGCGCGATTGGTCGGACACGCCGGTGGTTGGGGGCGCGATTGGTCGGACACGCCGGTGGTTGGGGGCGCGATTGGTCGGACACGCCGGTGGTTGGGGGCGCGATTGGACGGACACGCCGGTGGTTGGGGGCGCGATTGGACGGACACGCCGGTGGTTGGGGGCGCGATTGGACGGACACGCCGGTGGTTGGGGGCGCGATTGGACGGACACGCCGGTGGTTGGGGGCGCGATTGGACGGACACGCCGGTGGTTGGGGGCGCGATTGGACGGACACGCCGGTGGTTGGGGGCGCGATTGGACGGACACGCCGGTGGCGTTGGACATGGCGGTGGCATTGGTCGCGGGCGTGCTTGGTTGGACACGACGGTGGTTGCGGGCGTGCTTGGACGGACACGGCGGCGGTCGGTATTGAATGCTGTGAATTTTTTCGTGGTTTGTGCATCTTTTTCTCGCAGATGAATTATTGAGCTAAAAGCCGGGGATTAGATTCTATCCGCTCCTTCCGGATGTTCCTTCTGCTTCATCTCGTTGGTCAGTTTGTACAGAGTGCAGCTCTTCTTCATGGCCTGCCATAGTGGAGAATACCTCCTGATCTACAGGGTACGAAGGCCTCGTCGACCTGTATGGCAGCGCAGTTACTGTGCGGTACCAAATGCTGCCCGATGGTTTGTTGTAAAAGTCATTCCATCCCTGGTGACTTACCGGCGGGTAGGTGATGAATATTTATAGTGTAAAGGGTTTCTGGCACTTGGATATTGATGATTTATACTTTGGAGAACTCCAGATCAGGTCAGTGGGGGTACAACTGCTGGCACACCCACAGACCAGCTGTTTGACAAAGCCACCGCACTATGGGGGGCGCTGCGGCCTCGTCACTGCATACCACACCCCACGTCACTCGCTTACTAGTGGAGATGCCTGGTACTGCAGCTCAGTCCGATACACTGGACTAGGCGAAGCTGCACTAACGCCATGGGACGGTGAACATGACATCACAGGGCGAGGAAGAGGCCGCCCGGCCTGTGTAAACAGATTATCATCAGGGTGGCAGAAGCTTTCTGGTGCGGGACTAAATGTTACAAGATGATCGAAGAGCAATACAGCAGGGGGTGGAGCTGCTTAACCCCTAACGCTCCATGACGTACCGTTACGGGGTTTGTATAGAACAGAACCGGGGCAGATCCTGCTCCATGGAATGCGGGTTCTGGGTGTTTATTAGAGCCGACTCCTGACTGCAACATCTGCCATCAGCGCTCACACTGACTGCAGCTGCTGACGCTGTAAATGCCCCGATCGGAGTGCGAAAAACGAGCGCCCACGCATCTATATCCGCGGAAAATTAAAGATGTTGTGGCGGCAGAAAGTAATTCTATTTTTTGAAAGCAGAACTGCTGAAAAAAGCCTCTGCTTTGTGTCGTCGCAATCGTGCCGCCCCATAGAGAAAAGTTATCACGTCATTTTTGCTGCAGTTTGTGCGCCGTAGAAACAAGATGGCAGAATTGCGTTTTCTTTCCATTTCACTCCACGTAGAAGTTTTAGAAGTTTTTTTTAGTACATTATGTGGTGCTTTAATTAGTATCATTGGTAAATACAACTCGTCCCGCAGCGAACAGCCCCGCGCGGCTCCGTTCAGGTGATGTTTGAGTATTGGCAATGCTTTGTCTCGTGAATAATCGAGCATCGCGTTCGCCTGCGATTTTTCTCACGCAAAAAAGTCAATAGGATTTTTGTAATGTTAAAAACGCATTGCACAAAAATCTCAAGTTCGCGCGACGTGATGAAAAGGAGGCTCCATACGAGAAGATGGGCTAGGGAAAAAAATCGCCAAACGCAGAGAGACGGGACATCCAGTCATACGTTTTTTTTTCTTTCACGTCGCATAAATGAAACAATTAACGATGATTGGTTTCATAATCCTGCTTTTTCACTCCCTCTCGCATTGTGCTACTTTATAGCAAGTGTGAGGAGCCCTTAGGGCTAATGCCCACGGACGGATTTCCGCCGCGTTTCACCGCAGCTATTAGGTTCTATTGAACCTAATAGCTTAATGTTCATGCGGAATTCCGCAGCGTGAAATAAACCGCGGCATGTCGTATTTGCCGCTGGAATATGCGCGGCCGGACCTCTATTGTAGTCAATGGTAGCCGCCCGTCATGCTATACTTCTGTAGCACAGCGGAAGTATAGTGTGAATACGCTTCCCCGCCCACCGCCGTCCGTGTCATATGACACCACGGCCGCGCCATGTGGGAGGTGCACAGCGGATCCGGAGGTAAGTATGGGGTCTTTGGGGGGCACCGTGACGAACTTGGCTGTGGTATTCCGCTTGCGGAGCCCGTCACCGCCGTGGGCATGAGCCCTTAGACAGTGATGGATAAATAAGAGTTAGGATTTTTTGAAAGTAGAGGGGGAAAAAAATGAACGAGGGGAAAATAAAGGGGGCGTCCCTTAGGGGTTAAGGCTGTATGCAGAAGGGGCGGTTGAGGTGCGCTTAAAACGCTGTAAAGTAAAAATAACACATCCAGAAAAATGCATGCAGTTTTGCTCTGGTTGCAGTGTTACTTGCACCCCATCGCCCCATCTGAATGCAGCCATAATCGTACCCTGTGATGTGCTGAATGCCGCCCGCTCCCCTCTGTTATCAGTATTTGAGCCGATTCCATCTCATGGACTTCGGTGTTTTGTCATATTGATGCCGTTGCTTCCTGATTTGATAGGCTGAGGTTATTGCGACCTATTGCCCCATTTGTGCGTGACGTACGTCCTGAACGTGTTCAAAGCCTAATTCCACTTGGAAAACCGCATGTCTGTACCCCAACAACACGAAAGTACCCTGCACCCCACTGTTGTACACTTTTTACACAATCCTGCTGTAGCTTTATGCAGGGAGGAGGTCCATTTTCCAGAGCTATACGGGGAGGCCCTTAGATTGCAGCATCGCTCGAGAGATACGATCACGTCTTCTGTGCAATCTATGGAAATTAAAGCGTACCTGAGTCTTTAACAAGTTTTCCAAAACACCCCTGGTTTTCTTATCCTCTCACTTGCTGCTGTTTGCATCCTGTTTCAGGTCTATAGATTCTGAGTATTTAGGTGGTCTTCTCCATTTTTCTGCTGCCCTGCTGTTTGTAATCCACTTTCATGGAGGGAGCATGTGCCAAGCCTAACATTCTGCCAGTAGTTCACTGTCCTGCACTTCCTGCATATGTTGCATTGTAGACTCTGTGGTCCAATCAGCATGGAGGCAGTATCTGAACGCCCGCCCCTCTGCTCTCCCTGGATTATCAGGCATTTAGAGACATTTTGGCCAAATTTCTAGATTTTTTTTGCCTGCATAAAAAGCGCTGTTAATATCCCCCCAAAATGCGAGCAGCCCAGATATGCCGGGAACACTCAATGTTTCGGGCCATGAAAACGCTGTGTGTTCATGGACTAAAAAATGCATACGCCCGTGTGAACGAGCCCTTATTTTGGGGGCAGTGTGGCACGCACAGCCGTGAAACAACCGCTTATAACTGGGGAACTTTTTTCAGCTGACCACTGGGGGTCCGGCTTCTCTACCCCGACAAGCAGCTGAGCCACCGAAAGTTTGTACTGCACTGCTGCTGGAGCATTACATGCACTCCTTGCCAGGGCTGCCAGGGTTGGCGCCACTCTTGCAGAGGGGGTTTCTGTTCTACCACGTAGATGGCGTTCACAAGCGGACACGTGAACGGGGTTGCTGCGGTGAGGTGACTATATTCCCATCGCGGATCCCGTCTGGTGAAAGTGCTGATTATGTATCATAATTCCAGTCTATTAAGGTGATTCAGTGTTCTTTACGCTGGTTCATCGGCTGCGTACCGGTCTGTGTGGGTTGTAAAGTCAGTAATTATGGTTTATTAAGTAAGGAGGGTTCCTGTTGGCAGGTAAGTGGCTCTGTATTTCCTTACTAACCCGTATGGCTGAGCGTTAACCACTGTCCCTGCTCTCCTTTCTGTCTCCTATCTTTAATGCTGACCCTCTCCCTAGTTGTGGACCTTCCTTCCCATAATGCCTGAGCACCAACCTTCCTTCATGCGGTCCTCACGGGAGGTAGGTCCCATTTTCTCCACGCTCTGTTCATACCTGTTCTCCTTATTCATTACCTCTCTAGTTTGGCTGAGCAGACCTCGTGAGTAGCGGCCAAACTTGTGTAGCGCAGTTTATGTCCAGGGAGCTTGATTAACCCCTTTGTGACCACAATACTCCTTTTTACCAACCTCACTAATGGGCTTTAAAACCTGCACATACCTCTTTTTATGTTGGTGAAACCTCAGATCCTGGGAGTTTAACCCCTTACATGCCACAATCAATAGTAACTGCAGGCATGTAAGCAGATGACGGGGAGAAGGGCCTGTTTCTCTCCCATTGCACCCCGCAGTGCAATTGCAAGGAACCAATGGGTTTCCATGGCAGCCAGAAGCCTGACAAAGGCCTCCATGTATGCCATGGAATTCTGCTTATTAGACCCCGCCCCCAGTAGAATCTAATAGGCTGCTGTGATAGGCTTAGTTATCTCACATGGTGAACGCTGTAAAAACTAACGCCAGAAATGCTATTTTTCTTTTGTTGACCTTCCAAAAAGCAAAACGCGATAAAAAGTAATTCCCATGTACTTCAAAATGGTACCAATAAAAACCACAAGTCTTCCTGCAAACACCCAGCCCTCACGGAGCTCCGCTGCTGCAAAAACTAAGTTTTGGGTCTTAGAATGTGGCGATGCAGAGCAAATGTTTTTTTTCTTTAAAAATGTGGGGTTTTTTATTGTGCAAAAGTAGTAACAAAAGAGGGGAAAAAAGTATATAACCGCGGTATCGCAGTAATCGTGCAGCTCTCATTGAAATCGATGTGAGCTGTGCCTGCAGTTACAAGCACCAGCCACTGCACGGGTCGGAGCAGTGGCTTCCACTTTGACCTTGGTCTATTTTCAGCGCTGTCAGCGGGTGCGCAATCACTTGATCGGTTGGTGTCCCAAGTGGCGGATCCAAGCCAATCAACTATTGCTGATTTATCCTGAGGATAGGACATTAATTCTGTTCTCCTTGGAAAACCCTTTTGATGCACAAAATAGGTCACAAAGGGGTTAAACTCCAACTCGTCACATAGTTGGGGTACCATAGATTTGGTGGAGTCTCCAAAGGAAATGTAATGTCTTTGAGACATCGAGGGACAAGATCTTATAGGAGGGGGTCATTGATGCTTAATTGTAGGCTCACCGGAAACGGGTTTTCTACAGAAAGTTTCCACAGCAAATCTGTACCAATCTTGGGAATTTCTCGGCAGATTTTGTGGTAGCGGACTCAAGATGCCAATCGACTAAAGTGTGAATTAGTATCCTCCCCTCCGCAGCCTTCTGCTGCTCCTGTTCCCACGCGTTTCTGTTCTTCCAGCTCCGACACTGATGTCTCAACACAGAGATTGGCCAAGAGGACCAGAGACGTGTCGGCACAGGAGCGACGCCAGATTGGGGAGGGGAGGAAAAAAAAAAAGGTCTGCATCTCTGTGTAATCTGCGGCAGCAGGACTTGGTGGCACATTTCTTTTCCCTCTTGACTGCAATGGGTAAAATCCACCACAGATCGGCGCTCCTCCTATAATGGACGATGGCAGTTGCATTCAATAATCTGCAACGTAGGTCAATCTTCACATGGGAAAACTGCAGCGTGTAAATGAGATTAGTTCATATTTCATTCCTATGGCTGATGCTGTCCTTCACTGCAGGTTTTCTTAGGAGTAACATGTATGTGGGACAGAAGTGCAGTGGAAAACTTCTGCAGTCAATTGTGCGGCTTATGAAAAGAAATCAAAGGTTTTGAGCTGCAGATTTCGCTGCGGATCTGTAGGTAATCCACAAGAAAATGTCCGATAATTGTTTATTGCATGTCATGGATGAAAGGGGTATTCCCACCATAAGAATAGGCGATCACTTGCTGATCGGTGGAAGTCAAGCGCTGGGACCCCCACTGATCGTGAGATTGGAAGGAACCCTGGTGTGTGCTGAAGTGGACACTTCACTAGGATTGCCAGACATAGGGGGCAGACCTATTGAAGCGATGGAGCATTGTGCATGTGCGTTCCCCTCTCGCCACACATCCGGATGAATCGGGCTGCATTCTTGGGTTTCTTGGGGCTCCCAGCAGTTGGATCCCCACCGTTCAGTAAGTTATGCCTATCCTGCAGATGGGCGATGTCTTGCTGTTGTGGGAAAACCACTTTAAAACTGCAACACAACTTGACACGCTACAATGTAAATAATCCACATTGCAGGTTAATTTCTGCACTGATAATTTTCACCGCATATAGATTTTGTTAAATCCGCCCCTGTACATTTACCTTTAGAAGATCATCTTCCTCTTCAGCTCCTGTCGGCTTCATTTGGGAAAGGTGGAGAGTGGCCTTAGGACAAGCTGCGTAGGATAGAGAGGCCGCTGTTGTGTAGTGTTCCTGGGCCTGCGAGGAGCTCACCGCACTGTATGCAGACGGCCCCGCCAAACACGCTGGTGTCAGATGCAAAGGAAGACCATCACGGGGCTCCACTGAGGCGCAAACCACACGGCCCGGAAGGATAAATGTAGGTTGTGTGTCGCTTGTAACATTGGATCCAGTACATAATCCCTCCTGATCCTGTGGTTTGCCACGCAGTGGAGCCACAGTGGGGGCCTTCCTTAGGATTAGCTCACACACTCAGGATTTGTCATGGCATCAGAGTTCTGTGTATGAGCCATGAGCCACACGAGGAATGTCATTCCTTGGGCTAATCCTTGGCTTTTTCTATGCAGAGTCTTCGTCCTACCTGTGGACGGGGCTTTATACCCTCTTGTGCCCAGAAAGGTTGACTGGAGAAGATCTCGGTGAGTGTACGGAGCGGTCCGCGTGCGGTTCCATGTTAACCCAATATTTCATGTATTATACTTGTGCTTGAAAATGGAACAGAATAGGATGTGCTGCGATTCATTTTCTTCACATGGACTTTGGGTGAATAACCGCAATCAGGTCATCCGACTGCCATAAACGCGTTCGTCCAGCTCTGGACAGCTGACCTCACAGTTGTCCGCAGTGAGTTGTGGCTCTCCACCATTAATCTACTGAGCAATCGGTCATCCCTGTTCTCTAGGTCTGTGTGGGATCTGTTGCACCAGATGAAAATTACGTATGTAAATAGGGATTTAGGGCCCTTTTACACGACCCATCGAGTATCTGAACACTTATCATTCAGTGTAAACGCATGCACACACGCAACAACCAACCATATTGTGTTGGCACATCATTCGTTGTTCAGCTTATGCGTGAGAACTGAATGATCGTCCCGTGTAAACAGGCAGTTGTTACTCTATGAATGACTGCCTGTTGACTGTGAACGGAGGCGGGTGGGCCAGAAGGATCTCCAGCCCGCTCCACCACCATCCACTCAATGCTGACCCTCTTGTGTAGAAGCCCCGGACCGATCCTCACGGGGATGGCTTGTCAGCATCTGCACCCGATGGGTCGTCCCGGGTTTGTATTCATACATGCCTTTTTGTCTACATTTTTTGCAAAATTGCAACAAAAGCCTCAGTAGTTTAGCAGAAAACGCACATAACTACTCCCTAATGCAGGTCTATGGCCGGTCTTCACCTCCCAAATGAAGCCAACCTCTAGATCTATACCATAAGCTTCTTCCCCTCCAGCGTTTCCTGGGCTCTGTGTGTTTTGCTGGTTGCATTGTGACTGGATTGGGCAACGTGTTTTTTTTTTTTTTTTTTCTTAGTGCAAAGTTCCTTATTTTGTTCTCAGCCTTTTGTTCTCGCTTGCACAGAGCTACTTTGTATTTTTCCACTCTTTCTTACATTAGTGGAATCATTCTGAGGACAGAGGTCGTTACATTTTGCTTTTCCTCTCAGTTTGCACACATATTGTTGTCCGTCACGATTTGTCTTCCAGCTGTCATGTTTCAGGTAATTGTTAAACTAATGATTTGCTGACTTTTATTTTTCTTGCGTTTTCTTCCTTTCATCTCCACATTTTTAGTTTTTTTTCTCTTTGCCCCAATACAACTTGATTTTGCTTTCTGAAATCTTGGCTTGAGCTGTACTGTCCTTCCTTTTTTTCCCCCCACACATACATGTATCTAAGATCCTCAGAAGTCCTCAATAGAAGATTGGTGGGGAGTCCTTTGCCCGGGCTCCCTGCCGATCAACTGTTCACTGGGTCGGTGCTTAACTGAATTCTATAGGAAGCAGACAGCTCCATTCTTACTGTAGTGGTCAGGCTTGGTACTGTAGACAAAGTTTCCATTGAAATGAATAGGAACTTTGCCTGCAATACCAACCCTAGCCACTGCAGTAAGAACGGAGCTGTCTACTTTCTGCAGAAATCTGCAGTTTTTTTCCAGGCCAGCATGCTTGCGCACTGATCGGCTGGGGGTCCTAGGCAACGCTCCTCCAGCAATCTACTACTGATGACTTATTTTGAGGATAGGCCATCAATAGTTTACAACTGGACCAGATGGTTTTAAAAGTATATTTGAAAAATTCTCTTCTCCTGTTACAGGGTTGTGCTTTATTGACATGACTGTTCATCCGCTCTGAAGAATTTGCATGCAGTTTTTTTCTCTTAGTGTTATTTCCATGTATTAATGTTTTATCTTTGTTATTTTCAGATATGGCCGATGACAACAGCAGCTGTATGGAGGTATAGTAATAAATGTATACTGTATACATGTGTACTATGTACATACAATGAATGGCCCCCTTATTAGATCCCCGGCCCTCCCACGATTGGCGCCCCCAGCGGGCAAAAGAGCGCAAAACTTGTATCACTGAGCAGCGGAGAAACCTCTTCTGGTCAGATGGATCCGGATCTCTGTTGCTGTTGGGAGGTCAGAATTTGGCTTAGGCAGCATGAATCGCTGACCCCTTCCTGTCAGCTGGTCAGAACATGTCAGCACCGCCATCTAATCTGCAGCAACTACAAGAAGCTTCCTGTCCGCAGGGGCCGATATTCCTGCAGAATGGTTTCATCATCGAGTGGAACTTGCACTTTTAGTATTTTGCTGCGGTTCTGAAAGCTAAAGGAGGTTCAATGCGCAACTAGGTGGGCTCTAATAAAGGGGCCGTTCAGAGTAAATGTACATGGTGGAATGTTCTTAATGCACTATGCAGGACACCTTCAGATGATGTCGCAGTAAAGATGAGGATGGGGTAATGTCCTGGGCTTGACAGTGGCAAATTTGTGTTTTTTTGTTTTTTTTTAAACTTCTACCAGTGCGTCTGTCCTTCGGCTTCTGTGCCCGGAGGGTAAAACCATTTCATGCCAGCACTAATTGTTCTTAGTGTCACAGCTCTGAAAGCTGATCCAATGACCTTCTACCTAATAGCGGTGACTTTCAGCTGCTGCCTGACGCATGATATGAGGCTTGGCAACTGGAAGACTGAATATTGTGCCAGTGTCATGGGTAGAAGTAGCGTTGTTCAGTCCTTCCTGATATTGGCCATCGACAACACATTGACAGTACATGATGGGGCTCCTGACCATAGTTGGGGACATAGTACTTCTTGGAAACGCCGTTCTCCCTGCTGGAGGATTTGACAGATTTCTTGCTATGTTGACTGAAGAAAATGCAGATTCTCAGTCTTGGATGTCTGAGGTGAATCCTGCTTTGTGTCTTCATATCTGTGCGCATGTTTTTATTCTATATGTGTGTTTTATAACCTGATCCTGTTGTCTTCTCAGCCAGCCCTTTCTATGGGCATAGACCTTCCCAGCAGAGTTCTCCAGTTTGTGGAAGAGCGCCTCCAGACTACCATGGTAAGACTATATAGTAGCGATTACTATTGAATTGTCTTTTAAATAGTATGTTGGAGGCTTTGTTTACATCTGTGCCAGAGGCTCCATTCAGATTCGGCATCAAATGGTGGGCAAGAAAGTACTGGAAGCTTTAAAATCTGCTGGATTTTGCAGCTAAACAGTAGTTTTAACCACAAGACAACTAGTTGTCTAGTAAAGTTGTACTCGGACGTTGATGGGGTGTTTTTTTTTTTTGTTTTTTTTTTAACTGCAACTGGACCTTTACGGTATGAATAAAACTCGTAAGTGTGACCATACACATTAGGTGAAAGTCAGCAGGACCAGCTGATCGTTTCAAGTTAAGTCCACACATATTGCAACTGCTGTGGATTTTACCTGCATGTTTCTGTTGCACATTTGCACCCCATTCAATATAGTGGGGTAGAATTTGTCGCAGAATTGTGGCGGAACTATTTGCCACGCGTGGACCCGGCCCAATGTTGTCCTGACCCTCCCCTGATGCCTCGTTGCCCCCTCTCTGTTTTGTAAGCACTCGATCATGCGGCGGAGACGGGAGGAATAGTTGAATGAGGCTTTAGCTATTGTAGGTGTGTTAGCGACTTAATCTTTGGTGAAGCAGAATTGTTTCTTACTCCTTTTTGTTTTTCCTCACTCGCACAGCTGACTGGAATTCTGATCGGAGCCGCCGTTGCGCTTT
Organism: Eleutherodactylus coqui; assembly: GCF_035609145.1. Classification (NCBI taxonomy): domain Eukaryota; kingdom Metazoa; phylum Chordata; class Amphibia; order Anura; family Eleutherodactylidae; genus Eleutherodactylus; species Eleutherodactylus coqui. The sequence goes on along the minus strand of NC_089846.1, from coordinate 5,919,498 downwards.
CTCTTATTGGGATTGTGATATTTATTGTCTACAAGAAATTTCGACAATCCAGTAAGTATTTTGTGCCTCTCGCTGTACGCTTATAATTTCCTATAAAACCCGTGCAGTACTGACCTTGATCAGCTAACCTGGCAGGCTAGTTTCACACTGCTGCACCTTTTGCCTCTGGCCTTTAGCCATTTCTTGCTCCATATGCATTTTTGAGGTCAGTCACATGACCTGCCACCAGAACAATTGTGGCACTTCCACTGACATCTTGTCCATATTGGCACTTCCTCCCCTGTCCGTAGCCTCAGACATCTCTCTTGGCAGTGCAGAGAGGGCAGATAGGAGCGGTCAAGGGCGGAAGCTGTGGGCATGTTCACCATTGCATTGAGCGTATGCTTGGATCGTGGAAAACCTAGAAACCAGGACTTTAGTACTGGACAGTGACTGCTGTCAGCTCTATCTTTCCCACTCCTGGCTGTATTCTGCTTCTTCCAAGTCATGGTTTCCACACTCAGATCATGCTCTATCGATACTGTTCGTGCTGACAATAATATTCACTGGACACACAGAGAACTAGAACAATCCCAAAGAAAAACACAAACAACCCTCACAAAGCATAAAGTCTGCAATAGAGGCTAATTCTCCCTCGTAGCAGGGAGGACGATACCTTCAAGACGTAATAAACTTACACTACAAACAAATACAGACACTGCAAGGCTCTGTTCACACAGGGCGGATTTGCCGCAGAAATTTCGTCCGGAATTTCGCCGTGGCAAATCCGTCAGCGGCTGCTAATCCCGGGAGCCAGCCTTGTGGATGAGATTTCTCAGAAATCTCGTCCACACAGGACGGCGAATCCGCTGTGGCAAAGACAGCCACAGGATTGACGCAACCCCCCCCCCCCCCCCCCCCCCCGCGGCCATGCTCTCCTCTAAGGGAGCGCTGGCCGAACGGAAAAGCGTGCGGCCAAGCCGCTGCAAAATCCACAGCTAATTGCTGCAGGTTTTGAAGCAGCACTTTCCCGGCGAAAATCTTGCTTTTTTTCGCTGTGGCCAAACCGTGAGATTTCCACTGGGAATACGCCGTGTGGGAACCCGGCATAAGAGTTTACAGAAAACGAGACCTCACAGCTACATTAAGCAGAAACTCCAGCAGACAGTAACAACACAACAGTAAACTTACACTCCTGTAATCTAGACATTGCAGAACACTCTGACATCATTAGGAAATCATGGGCCAAGAGGGAGCTCCATGGTGGGCACGCCTTTCACCTCAGTCGGGATCATGTTGAAAAAACTGCATCAAACTGCTGGCTGGCTCAGGGTAACTTCTTTGGAGAAACAGGGGTTCATCATTGCCGTACAGAGTCATAAACACAAAGAATTACAAAAAAACCTCATGCCCACGAGCGTTGCGGGATACGCCCGCGGATTTATGCCGTGGGAGCACCATGTTTAAAAACAAAAAGTGCCTGCTGGTGATCACGGATTTCCATGGTCTCTATTAATGGATTTATTTTCCGCTGTGGAAATCCGCGGTAGAAGTCCACATGTGAGCATTGGCGGGCAGAAAGCTATTCGGTTCAATAGAACCTAATAGCTGCGGAATTTGGGCACAGATTTCTGTCGCGGGAAACGGTAGAAATCCGTCCGTGGGTATTCATCCTTACTGATGACACTTGCAGAAAATGCTGCATGGTGGCAGGAACAATACAACACGCCCCTCCGGCTGCTCTCGCCCCAGATTATTTACATAGACATAATCAAGTAGCCAATATAATATTCCAAGAGCTCGTAGACAGACCTGAACGAGCAGAGACTCATATACCACCCTACAAATACATCAGACATCCCAGAGAACAACTGATTGTATAACTGCAGCCATAATCAGACATTGCACTCACTGACAGACCGAACACAACTCATCCATCATAGACCGGTCCGTCCCAACACTCCCAGCATGCACCATACACCGAGAAAACCACTGAACTGGCGCAGGAGGTGCAACGCCTGTGGTGAACGAATGGGGTACGCGTGCTGGTAATCCTCTCCACCACCGGGGTTCTTCCACATACACTTCCCCTGCATACCTGTCTGAATTGGTCTTCTGTGTGATGCAGATGTGTCGTCCGGCACCTTGCAGAGAATGCTGCACCAGCAATGATGCGAATGCACAGAGATTTCCAAATTGACATTTCGGAATCACCAGGGGTCAGACGGCTACCATTGAAAGCAATAGGAGCCGTCCATACAAGTCCTGCACGAAAATAGAGCACGCTGCGATTCTTTCTCAGTGAGCGGAAATCGCAAGTGACTTCCGTTCGTGTGCGTGGAAGAATAATTTTACATTGCATGCTATGGACGGACATTGCTGCGGAATCCACGGCCAGAGACTGAAGATCTGATGATCCTTATTTGCAGCTTTTTGATTTCATAGTTAGTTTAGGTCTGATCAGAGGAGTGTGATTTCTGTCTCAATTGTTTGCTCACCACAAGGAGATGCATGTGCTGCTGTTAGAAGTATAATCGGACACTAAAATGTCTGTTGGAGAACAGGGCATATGTTTGTTTTTTGCATTCAGGTGTTATTCTTTCTAACTAAAACATAATGAGATTTTTTTTCCCCCCTAAATGTTTCGTGTTCAGACTTCTAAGATCGTCCGCCTTCTTCTGATGCATGCAGCTCACATCCTTTTGCCTTTTTGTCTCTCTTTGCAGAACAGCAACAGCCGGAGGTGCCACGTTATCGATTCCGCAAAAGGGATAAAGTTATGTTTTATGGACGGAAGATCATGCGTAAGGTACGGATTTGATATTGGGTTTTGTATCTTTGTGGAAAACAATCATTTTCTGACTGCATCACCTGTATATACATTGTGCGGTCATGAAGGTTGTGTGGAGCGGGCTTAGGAGCCAAGTCCACTCCATATCCAGTGGTTATTGGTTGTTTGATAGCTGGCAGACACCACAATTAGGGTTAGCTATGATCATGACAATTAATTATTAAGGTACCACAGTTAAAGCTGACCGCACATCTAAGCAGCTAGCCGGAGGGTAGTGCAGCCCAGGGCTTGGTAAAGGGTCTCGGGGCTTCCACACATAAATGTCCATTAACCTGTTCCAGCCCCAGAGTACGTATTTATGCCCTTGGTTAGAAGGGGCGCCCGCAAAAGTACATAAACATGCGTCCTATTGATGATACAGGATCAGAAGTTGAGCCTGTGCCATCTGCAGACTAACAGCAGTCCTCCTGCTGCAAAAGCGAGGATCTGTGAGAACACTGATCTCTGCTGTTAAACCTTTACATACCGTGATCAATGTTGATCACAGCATGTAAAGTTTTCACAGACGGACGGCGCTTCCTCTGTGGCCCCATCGGCCCTCCGCCATGTAATCGTCTAGGACTTATGGTTTGCCACGGCAACCATGCTAGACAGTGGCGCTCGGGTCTACCATGCCTGTGATGGTTTTGAATAACGATCTTGCACTGCAGTACAGACGTACTCGAGTGTATTATCAGTGCAATCATAGGTTCACAGTTTTAAGTCCCCCTACAGGGACATGGAAAAAAATCCACATGCCATTTATTGTCACGACCTGTACAATACATTGAGCACACTTTATTTTTTTTAATAGCATTTGCTGTGGGGGATAAAAAAAAAATTGGGAGCTAAAAGGTTTTTTTTATATACTTCATCTCCCAAAAAAAGCACAATAAAAGTTATTAAAAAGCCATATGTACCCTAAAATGATAGCAATAAAAACTACAGCTTGTCGTGCAAAAAACAAGCCCTCCCAGAGCTCCGTCCATGGAGAAACAAAATGCCATGGGACTTTAAATGCAACGATTTAAAAGGAAAAAAAGGGGGAGTTTTATTGTGCATTTGGTATGGTCTTACCCACCGACCCACAGATTAAAACTTATCACATCCTGGGGGGCATGGCTAGTGGGCAACAGGAGCAGACGTGCAGCGACTTGGTTCCCCACTGAATTTACCCGAAACCGATTTTACTTGTGGACCAGTAGACTCTGAGGAGATCCAAAGCTGCACTATGTCACCTGTATCGGTTGGAATGCCCGTCGGCCACGGATTGAGTCCCGGCGGCTGCTCTTTCCACTAGAGATCCACTCTAGCCTGATGAGGCCTATTGATGGCTGCAGCCTAAGGTTTGTGTGAACCTCTGGACCAGGGTGCACATGTTCTCCGCTCCAGAGCGCATGTCACCTGATTACCCACTCATCAGGACATACTATTTAGCCCCATATCTGCAAGTGCCCCTCTCACCATTCATCTCATTAGACACTGGGGGGAGAGGTGTCTCCTATGCACAGACCACATGGGACCTCTGCGGCTCTTTCTGTTGCCCTAATCTTCTATAGAAAGAAAATTACCTATATAGCCACTTATTAACCAATTCATACACTCTACTACCATCTAGTGGTTGAATATGATACAACAGCTAATTTCCTTTATTGAATAAGACCACTTAAAGAAAGTGCTACTTGTTGTTTGAACTACCCTCAAAACAGCCTAAATAACCTGATACTTTCTACTCTGGAGGCTTAAAGCCCAGGCAAGATGATGTAATCCTGATGTATCTGTGCCCACAGCGACTACCTGATAGAGGACATTTATCAGAAGAGACCGATTCTTCCCCTACTTCTTTTGACTGACAACCATAAATATACCAACAATAAGTCTCTCACAACTAAACTGGAAAATCTAATCAGGGCTCCTATTCTTCAACTAAATGCTACCCAAACCAATTCCTTCAGACGACTCTTCCCGTTCAACTAATGAAGACCCTGCCACCTACCCTAAATTTAACACCAATAAGCCCAAATCCAGCAGAAATTGAGATAAGAGAGTGCCTGAGAGATATATTGTATTTGCAGTTAATTCTCAAAGACTTCAGCTGATAGACCTGCCAAACTGGAAATTGGCGAATTAGGCCAGATAACATGGACAATGCTACCCCAGTACTTGAATCATATAAAGAACAACTGCAGGACGAAATAAAATGTCTTCATAATAATTTGGATGATGCTGAGAACTGAGCTCATTGGGACAACCTACACATACGAGGCCTACCAGAGTCCATTATGGACTAAGAGTCAACTGTAACGGCTCTCTTTCTAGAATTCTGCCCCAACAGGCTGATTGAAGGACTGGAAATGGACGGGGACCATGGAGCAGTGTCAGACCGAAAACTCAACCGTCCCCCAAGAGACCTTCTACTCCAACTTCATTACAACTGTACACGAACAATTACTACAAGAGGCTCGATCCTCGTCAAAGGACACGTGTTTAAGTTATTTCCTGATTTGGCTGAATCAAGCATGGCCAAACGAAGACCCCTTACACCTCATCTAGCAAAAGGATTCAGTACCGATGGGGCTTTTCATTTTAATCTTTAATTACCAAGATGAGGTGCATACAATCCTTTCTCCCTGTGAAGCTCGGCACGGTTTTAAAAACTTACAACTTCAACCGATAACTTCACAGCAAAATCCTCCAACTCCTCCACTGACTTCCAGCCCAAAACCTCGACCCTCCCATAACAGAAACTGATGGATCAAATGCAATTTAACTGAAATTACTTTCAATTTCGACAACCTCCCTCATTTTCTGGATCATATACCATTGTCCAACTAGATAATCTGACAGGCTCTTGAAATTTACCACAAAAGGTTTTCAGATAAGATGCAATTAATCTTAATATCACATGGATTAACTGTATCACATCTTAAAACCTGCTCCCTCCCTCTCTCCCTTGGTCTCTTCCATCTTATATCTCTCATATGATGATCATAATATAAATTCTCTGTGGCGCTCCTGCGGTACATCGTCCCTAAAACTGTCAAACAGCATGACGACTGAGACGGCCAATGCCACCACCATGATTGCTCTTAAAACTGTTATATTAGTTACATTGATATGTTGGCCAATCCTTTCCTTCCCCTCTTCTCTCGTGCAGCCATACTTTAAAGATAAAACCATATAATTCCCTTAATGATTGCCCATGGTGCTGAAAGTAATACCCCATAATGTGCAAGGCCTTAACCCCCCCATAAATGTTCAAAAGCTTTCCGATAGATACAATACTATAAAAGTACTCACACCATCCTTTGCAGGAAACCAATCTCTCTGCTGATTCTTCCCCACTTTTCTCCTCCCTTTTCTATTTTCTATTCGGCGACTGCTCCAACTAAAACACAAGGGGTCACAATCTTTTTCAGTAAATCTGTCCCTTTTATTCATACGTTACCTATTGCAGACCCCGAAGGCCGCTATCTTCTTAAAGCTGGCTCCATACAAGATATCCCAGTCACCATTGTTTGCTATTCCACCCCAAACACTAGACAGACTGACTTCATAGCTAAACTCTTTGAGCTTGTTCAGACCAATACGGTTGGTACACTTATTTTATGTAGTGATTTCAATTGTGTTCTCAACCCAAAATTGGACAGGAACGCCATCTCCCTACCAACCCCACTTCCACTACCCCAACACTCCATATTAAATGCATTCAAATCCCTCCTATTCAATACCACCTAGTTCACTCCTGATGCAAACTGAATCCAATCACTGAAGATTACACATATTTTTTGGACCCCCTTTCTTTATACTCTAGAACTGACCATATCGTAGTACCGAGCTCATTTTTTTGCCTCAAATAACACATGTGAAAATCCTTTTGTTACCCTGGTCAGGCCACTAATTTGTAAACCTAATAAAATTACTTGGTCCCTTTTAGCCATCCCTGAGGTGTTGTCCTTGTTAAAGCAATTAGAAGAATACTTTACAATCAATGGTCCATCCGTCTCCCCTCCATCTCTTTATGGGAATCTCATAAGGAGGTACTGCGAGGCTTCCTTATCCAGTTAGCCGCCCAACATGAGTGCATAGCACAACAACTAGAATGTAAAGTACTGAGGTTAGAGGCAAAAAAAAACACCAATCAGAAACTAATCTTCATGAACTCTCTCAAGCAAGAACTGAATTAGATCTATGCCTTAACCTAGAACGTAAAATTAGATTCCTTGAAACCATTATATTTCCAAGATATTACACTTCATACATTGCAGACATGTTTTCAGAATTCCTGACCTCAAAAATCACGCCTGATGAAGTATCTAATGCTACTAAAACACTTAAAACTAACGAACACCCGGGTCCTGACGGCTCTTCAGCCTCCGGCTACAATAAATTATTCCCTGTTCTAAGTGTGCATCTTGCTAATTATTTGAACGCTATGTAGAAAGGCTCCCAGTACGGCATACGTCTCTTCTAGCAGCGATCTCTATGATTCCCAAACCAGAGAGAGAACCACTATATAAACAAACTACCGCCCCATCTCTCTCATCAATGTAGATATAAAACTCATTATTAAGATAATCGCCTCATGTATAAATCAGCTCTACCGTTACTAGTTCGGACGAACCAAGTAGGTTTTGTCCCAGGTTGACAGACCCCGGACAGTATCTGCCGTATAACCCATCTCGCGCATATTTGCCGCTCCTGGGGTATTCACGCTACTATATGCATTGTTTAAAATTCTGCTCCGATGGCACTAAGTCCCTACCAGAATAGCCCACAAAGCACCAACCTATACATCAAACTGTTCCCGTGGATGCTTATCTCCAGGTAACATGTTCTACATTTGGTGGTCTTGTCCCCAAGTCAAAAGCCTTTGGATCAGGGTTTATTCCTTGACATATTCTGTAAGATAATCCTTGGGAAGTGCTACTGAACAAACGCATTGAGAATATTCCTGCAGATTCACAGAAATTCATCTAGTTTCTTCTTGGCCGCTAAACCAACTATTCCTTAGTCTTGGTGAAAAACCCCTCTAGACTTCTCCGTGGTAAAAGGCGAATTAATTGAGGGGGAAACTTAACAGATTTGTGGAGAACATAAAGCTAGAAGGGATAACTAACACCAGAGAAGGGAGAAAAGATCTAGAAAATCTCGAATAGTGGGCTGAGACTTACAGAATGGTATTTAACCGGTAGAAATGCAACGTCCTGCATAGCAGCAACACGTGTAAAAAAGACTTGAGTTTACTAATAGATCACAGACTGAACATGAGTCAACAATGTGATGCAGCAGCCAAAAAGGCAAACACAATTCTGGGATGTATTAAGAGAAGCTCTTATTAGCTGTATTAATAGAGCCTAGATCACCTGAGGTAATTATTCTCCGCTACTCTACAAGCGGTTTAAGTGTAATATACATATTTTAAAAATATATTAAAAACCCACTTTTTAAAATTTTTCATACAACAGAATAAAAAAATCTAATTGGTATCTTTGCATCTGTAAAAGTTCAAACTCTTACAATATCCTGCTATTTATGCACTGTGAACAGTATTTTAAAGTTACAGAATTGCGCTTTAAAAAAAATTATTAAAAATTCGTTAACCTATTTCTTTAGCATTCTACTGAATGCAGATGAAAAATTGCGGCATGCTCCATTTCACTGCCACTCCTGCATGGACGGCTTCCCTTGAAACCAATGGAAGCCGCCCGTATGGATGGGTCGTGGATTCCGTGGGAGAAGCAGGAGTTTGAAAAACAATACCTGTACTGCGTCGGTCTGCACACATCTGCAGTACAGAACCTCAAGACACTAGCAGGTACGCAGCGTCGCCGGCCACAGACTGATTCTGTGCGGGATTTCCCATGCGGAATCCGTGCGTGTCCGTGGACATGAGGCCTTGTGTCACCAGGTCTCGCCGCACTCAACAATTTGCATCACGTTCTTTTCCCCTTGAAAGCCCATTTCCACACATTTAGAAGTTCCCTGAAGTCCAGCACACCTTAGTGACAGCAGTTTGTAAAGTTACCACGATGTATCCTATTCAGCACTAAACAGTCCGCTGGGTTTATCTGGACCGTGCAAGCTGCCTTTTGAATTCACCGTAAAGGTTCATTTTCATGTAGTGGAAAATGGTACAGATTTTCCTCAACGGAAAGTCCGTACCAAAATCTGCCCCATTTTCTGTGTCTAAACCTGGGTCAAAGTTTGTATAATCGGTGCAGATCTGCAGCAGACTTCTATTTAAAGAATGAAATTTGGTTGTGAATTTGCACGAAGAAATAACATCAAAATTCGCTGCAGCAGTGCAGACTTTGAAGTGGTTCTTGACACTTTATGTGGACAGGCAGCTTCCAAGATCCAGATATACCTGGCGGCTGTTTAGTGCTAATTAGCTTATGGCGTGAGAACTCTACAAACCTCTGACAACCTACTATCATTCAGGTATTCTGGTCTACAGGGCACCACTAGATGGGCACTTGGAAAGGTATTTACAGAGGTAAAGAAAGTGGATGAGACCTGCTGATGGGTTCCCGATAACTAAGAGATACACAAAGAAAAGCCCGGACTGTGCGGGGATTGGTGAAGGACATAGAAGGTGCGGCCCTACTCTGCCACCCGCTGCATATTGATTAGTCCTCACACGAAATTCACACGCTACAGAATAAATAAATTGCATCCGTTTATGACATTACATCTCAGAATGGCCTTGTTTGATGCATTCAGTGTCCCTGTACTGTACACCACCATTTATATTAAGGCTTGTAAACCGCTTTTGAGGAGTATCTTTCGCCCAATGTCCACGGGCAAATTTGAATTGCGGACAATCCACAATTCAAGTCGTCCATAGTGAGACATGGGTGTCCGCAGATTAAAGCATGCAGACTTGTGTTGCAGACTTTCTTGTCCGGAAAACAAATCGCAGCATGCTCCATTGTGCTGCGGTTCCCGCACGGACGACTTCCATTGAAGTCAGTGGAAGCCGTCCGATCCGCGGCCTGCCCGAATCTGAAGGAAAACGGGAGATTTTAAAAATAAAATCTGTACTGCGCACATGCAGCCGGCGCTTTCGTTCACAATCGCAGTGAAGACCCAGACAGGTAAGCATGGTCCTAGGCTGCGGGAAGGGTCGGAATCTGCTGCAGGCTCTTGCATGCCCATGGGCATGAAGCCTTAGTATAAGAACTATTATAAAATGTCTGTCATGATCATTGCTTCAATGTCAACTTAATCTGTGACACTTTATCAATTTCTGCTCTGCAGTTCTAATTTGAATCACTAGTTGGCAGACCCCCCCCCCCCCCCCCCCCCCGCCCCTCATCGACCGCTTATAGATGTGCTGTATCCTAGGGGTCCTCTGGGAGCCTATACAGCAATAGACTATTACTCTTTAATCTTTTAATGCTCTGTTCTCTTTACCTGCAGCAGGTTAGTTGTAGGTTTTGTGTAGTTTGGCCCTGGACGCTTTACGGTGTGCTGTAATATAGTGATGGCCGTTTACTTCTCTGCAGGTCACTACTCTGCCGAACACCCTGGTGGGTGGCAACACTGTTTCAAGACCCCGGGCAAGGAAAAGAGTGAGGGTTCTAACACTGGCTAAAAGGTGAGTAGGAAGAACATCCTGATGGGATATTTTGTCTCTCCCCAGTCCTGGTTTCTGTTTACCACGCTCCGAGCATGCTTGGGATGTAATGATGAATGTCCCAAGGATATCTTAAAGCGACCTTCCAGGCTTGGACGAACAACGTTGGGTAAACCACTTCTCTGACTAACATTGGTAGTCTTGGGGACCTTTCACATGTGCTGAATGTTTCTGCAAGATGCACCTAAAGACACAGAATGTTCTGCACCGAGGTGTGTGTGTGTGTGTGTGTGTGTGTGTGTGTGTGTGTGTGTGTGTGTGTGTGTGTGTGTAATATAATATATATGCAGATTTTTGCTCCATAACCCGCAGCAAATTAAGCTGTGTCCTGCAGAAACATTCCACACGTGTAAAAGGTCCCCAAAACACTACATACTGCCGCTACCAGTCTGTGCTGCTCACATGGGCAGCACTGGTGAATTTAGGACAGGTGTAGTGTCTTAGACTAACGATGCATACTAATGCACAGTGTGCATCCGGCAGTCAGAGAAGCTGGTGTGGCCATCTTTGTATATCCAGGTACGGAGTGTCTCTTTAAAAGGATTCCACCTAGGGGATAATTTCTCTATTAACAAAATAGGGAATAACCTGCAGTTTGTTGGGGGTCCAATCACTGAGACCTACTTGACAACACGGATCTAGTTTGTCCGCGAATGAAGCGAGCGGCAGTTGCACGAGTGCATTACTGCTGCTTCATCCGTTTCATTGGGGCTGCTGGTGATAGTAGAGTTCAAGCGCTTGGCTATCTCCAGTGGCCCTACTGAAATGAATGGAGCGTCCGCAACACATGTACAGCCACCACTTTATTTATGCAGGGGGCCTCCAGAGCCTAGATTTTGGGATTGGTGAGAGTCCCAGTGGTCAGACGCCCACTTATCTGCATATCCTCTCCTATCCTGTGTATAAGGGATAACCTCTATTGGTGGAACAACCCTTTAAGCATTGCTCAATTAATTTCAGTGTGTTTGGAATGACTGAGGGTATTCCCTCTCTGTGGGATGTCCTCGGATCATGACCTATTAGCGAGTACCAGAGGACTGGGTTTGTACAGCCCTAATGACAGAGGGGAAGCCTGAGCCTAATCTGCTTGGTCCAGAGCTGCCTGCCTAGGGGAGAGCTCTCATTCACTTGTTTGTCTTTTATTCTAGAATACTTCGTTTTAAGAAGGAATATCCCACTTTACAGAAGAAGGAACCTCCTCCTTCCCTTTTGGAAGCTGATCTTACAGAGTTTGACGTTAAAAATTCTCACTTGCCGTCGGAGGTGCTGTACATGCTGAAGAATGTGCGGTGAGTGCTGCAGGCGACCTCGTGCCCATTCTGTGTTAATTGTGCCGCCCTGTGCATTAAACTGCAGTCACAGGTTTTCTACTATTTTTCATGATCATGAACCTTACAAAACAGTTTTTCAGCTTTAATAGCAAGCGCTGACCTTTCTAATAAATGTAAATTACCACATTAACGTTGTACCCATGTATCGGGTGTCTGAGAAATGATCTTCACTAACAACATTGAACTTATTTTGTTTTTTACACCTTTAATCTCTCTGTAAATGCCTCCCCAAGTGCATGAATCTGATCCCCTAAATCAGGGGTCCCCAACCGCCGGGCCGCGGACCGGGGCCGGGCCGTTGGGTGTTTAGCGCCGGTCCGCGGCACCGCCGGGAACTTTTACTCTAAACACAAGGCCCGCGGGCCGAATCCGGCCCGCTGCCTTGTGCTATGTGGCCCGCGGCGTGCCGACGACGCTCACCACCGAAGCGATTACCAGCGAGGGCGCCGCAGCTCCCCGCTGGTAATCGCGCTGATGCCGGCGCACACTGACGTCTGTGCAGCCAGGATACTCTTCCCCGAGTCCCCTGCTCATTAGTTCCGCAGGAGAGGACTCGGGGAGGAAGCGTTCCGGGCTGACGTCAGGGCAAGCAGACAGAGAGCGACAGCAGGGAGGAGGTAAGTATATGGGTTGGGGGGCTGCCTATTACGGGGGGGGGGGGGGGGGGCTACTTATTACAGGGGAAGGGGCTGCCTATTACTGGGGGGGCTGGTTATTACTGGGGGCTACTTATTACAGGGGAAGGGGCTGCCTATTACTGGGAGGGCTGGTTATTACTGGGGGCTACTTATTACAGGGGAGGGGGCTGGTTATTACTGGGGGCTACTTATTACAGGGGAAGGGGCTGCCTATTACTGGGGGGGCTGGTTATTACTGGGGGCTACTTATTACAGGGGAAGGGGCTGCCTATTACTGGGGGGCTGGTTATTACTGGGGGGTGGGGGCTACGTATTACAGGGGAAGGGGCTGCCTATTACTGGGGGGGGGGGCTACTTACTACTGGGGGACCTGCTTATTACAGGGGGGACCTGCTTATTACTGGGGGGAGGGCTACTTATTACAGGGGAAGGGGCTGCTTATTACTGGGGGGGGGGGCTGGTTATTACTGGGGGGGGGGGGTACTTATTACAGGGGAAGGGGCTGCCTATTACTGGGGGGGGCTGCCTATTACGGGGGGGCTGCCTATTACTGGGGGGGGACCTGCTTATTACTGGAGGGGTTGCTTACTGGGGGGGGGGGCTGCTTATTACTGGGGGGGGGGCTACTTATTACAGGGGAAGGGGCTGCCTATTACTGGGGGGGGGGTGCCTATTACTGGCTGGGGGGACCTGCTTATTACTGGGGGGAACCTGCTTATTACTGGGGGGGTGTTCTTATTACAGGGGAATGGGGTTGCTTATTACTGGGGGGGACCTGGTTATTGGGGGGGGGGGGCCTGCTTATTACTGGGGGGGGGGATTGCTTACTGAGGGGGATTGCTTACTGGGGGGGCTGCTTATTACTGGGGAGGCTGCCTATTACTGGGGAGGCTGCCTATTACTGGGGAGGCTGCCTATTACTGGGGAGGCTGCCTATTACTGGGGAGGCTGCCTATTACTGGGGAGGCTGCCTATTACTGGGAGGGAGCTGCCGCCTAGTACTTGGGGGGGGGGGGGGGCTGCCTATTACTGGGGGTGGGGCGCTGCCTATTACTGGGGGTGGGGCGCTGCCTATTACTGGGGGGGGACCTGCTTATTACTGGGGGGGGGGGGGGGCCCTGCTTATTACTGGGGGGGGGACCTGCTTATTACTGGGAGGGGACTTGCTTATTACTGGGAGAGGTGGGGGCTGTCTATTACTGAGGGATGGGGGCTGTCTATTACTGGGGGGGGAGATAAATTATATGCTGCCCTATGTGTGTGCTGGGGGGGGGGGGGAGATTATACACTGCCCTATGTGTGTACTGCAAGGACATTCTAATGTCATAACTAAATAAGAATGCACTAAACTCCAACCCCCTTCATAACCCTGCCCCCTATAACCAAAACCCCGCCCATGTCCCGCCCAACCCTGCCGGGCCTTGTAAAAATGGTCTTGCTTGAAGCCGGTCCCTGGTGCCAAAAAGGTTGGGGACCACTGCCCTAAATGAACCGCAGCATGGGTCTTCAGAACTTGCACTTCAGTGAATTTGGTTTTATTATATGTTTAAATGAAACTTTGAGTCCTAATTAGTAGCTGTAAAGGAAGAAGTCTTTTATTAAAAGAAAGTATCCACAGATTAGGGGATAACTAGCTGACCGCTGGAACAAACGAGGGTCCCAAAGGTTCTCCAGATGAATGTAGCGATATTTATCCATGTGCAACATTCACTTCAGTGAGACTGAGGGGGATAGATGAGCGCTCGAATGCGGCTATCTCTGGCAGTCCCATTGAGGCGAATGGATCGGCGCTGCACATACTTGCTGCCACTCTATTCGGGGATCTGCAGGACCCTCATTCTTGTGATTAATGGGGCTCCCAGTGGTCAGCTAATTATCCCCAATCCTGTGGATGAGGATCAAATTATTATTTATTTACTTATTTTTGATGAAACGACCCCTTTAAATATTTAGCGATTTAAACTTTTATTCGTTCTGTCTGCTTCATCTCTCGGTAGGACAGGTAGCAACCGTTAAGAAAGCTGTCTGCCATGTTATTTGCTACTAATGAGTTTATTAATACTTTCCCCTCTGTTGTAGGGTCCTGGGTCATTTTGAGAAACCTTTGTTCCTTGAACTCTGTAAACACATGGTATTTGTGCAGCTTCACGAAGGAGAATACATCTTCCGTCCAGGACAGTTGGATAACAGTATTTATGTGGTCCAGGACGGGATGCTGGAAGTATGCATTCAGGAGAGCGTGAGTGTGGATACTAATGCTGCTCTATTGGGATCTACATTAAAGTGGTTTTACACTAGTGGGAAAAAATATATAAGGGCTGAAATAAAGCCGCACTCGCCGGTCAGAGGTTTGTGATGTGTAGATCCTTTTCTTATTTTAATTTTTTCTTTACCCAGGATGGAAATGAGATGGTGGTGAAAGAAGTCTTGGCTGGAGACAGCGTACACAGTCTGCTCAGTATCCTCGATGTCATTACAGTGAGTGCAGCTCTTTCTGTACTTGATCAGCAAGAACATATTAAATGAATTATTAACTATTATGCTAATCCAAAGCTCTAAAGCCTCTGACATAATTGTGCTTAAGGGGTTCCACAAAAGTGGAAATTCCGTATTGTGCCAAATTCTGACCTCCCATCAGCACGGGGCAACAGAAATCTGGACCCATCTGACCAGGAGATGTTTCTCCACTCCTCAGTGATACAAGTTTTGCGCTCTTTTGCCTGCTGGAGTTTTTCTGTTTCTCTTAGACACAATGGCGCTGGAACTGGTCGCCCGCTGTTATAGCCCATCTGTGCGGAGGAACGGCGAGTTGTGCGTTCGGACATGTTAGTTGGAGCTCCAGCATTGTATCCAGCTGACTGTGCAGCCTGTTGGTCAGAGCGATTCCTGACATCCTCCTCTGACCCCATTCACTGATGAGTTGGTTCCGTCCACAGGATCCCCTTTCACTAGATGGCTTTTTTTTTTTATCCCTGCATTCTCGGTATACTCTTCACACAATTAAATGGGTAAAACCCCTACGGTTGGCAGTGAGACCCCCGGCTAGTCTAGCACCGATGACCGGGCCACCTTGGAAATCTTTCAGCTCGCTGGATTTTCCCATCTAATGTGGATTTACACTAAAACTAATCAACAAAAAACTTGTCGTGATTTTACGCCCCGGTGTCACTTTTCTAATTTCCATACAGGAAAGTGACAATCTCTAGGGCCGATGGGCTCAAAGAGGGGAACCGGGGGCTCTAATAAAGGAATAGATACTCCAGCACTCCAGTCGTAGATGTAACTTGGCTTTTATTTGATATCCATTACTCATCAGTGTAAGAGTCCGGCTAGAAGGGCTCGAAATGCATAAAACATTCCTGTATTTTTCTCTTTCGCTCCTTATTTGTTTTTAATAGATTCCAAATAAAAGTCAATTTTTAAAAAATCTGTGATTGGAATGCTGGAGGATCTATCTGTCTCCTATCTGTCTCCTATCTGTCTCCTATCTGTCTCCTATCTGTCTCCTATCTGTCTCCTATCTGTCTCCTATCTGTCTCCTATCTGTCTCCTATCTGTCTCCTATCTGTCTCCTATCTGTCTCCTATCTGTCTCCTATCTGTCTCCTATCTGTCTCCTATCTGTCTCCTATCTGTCTCCTATCTGTCTCCTATCTGTCTCCTATCTGTCTCCTATCTGTCTCCTATCTGTCTCCTATCTGTCTATGGAAGCGGGCATCACATGACTAGCACAGATAACCCTGGCTTCAGAGCTGAAAGTGTTTGCACAACTACAAACGGAGTACAACTTGCCACACGCAGTTTTACAGGTATTTACAGTTATGATGTGCGTGTCCTACTGAGATGGTTCCCTCGCAAATCCAGATAACTAACTTTGTTCTGGCTGATATTGTTGGCATATCTGCAGGGATGATAACATCGATGCACAATCACCTGCAGGGTCAGCTCCATTCTCGACATCCAGTTACGATAAAAAACAAACGGGAAGGAGACACCGGCCTTATTGAAGGCTCGCAATGGCAAGAGATTCTAAAAATGACGCTAAGTTGTCACCAAGTGAGGCACACAGATTGTCGCAATTACATAAAGTGTACCGTGCTGGCTCTGCTCTATAATATCCCAGTGAGAGACGACCCCTTTTGTGTGCGATGTAAGGGCTGATACATATGTTGTAGAGATGCCCAGAGCTGCGTAGATACTGGGTAGACGTAGGTTCTTTACTAGAAGATGCGTATAAGGTTACGCCGGGTCATGCCCCCTTTGTGTATTTGGGTATGTAGACGATTTACCAATGACTAGACATGAGAAAGTGGCAGTGGCAAGATTACTTTGTCGCGAGGAAACTGATAGCCCAACATTGGCTAGATGCAGCCGCCCCCAAAGTAGCAGATCAAGCGGTAACTGCCCTGGGAAAGAGGGGTATGCATTAAACGTAACACGGAGCACCAATACCACAAGATCTGGATGGAGTGGATGTTAACCTTTAAACTGACCTCTGTGAACTGACTAAATATTAGTGAGAAGTGCAATATAGAAGCACGGACAGAAAGAAAACGTAACTACGAGTGGGCACAGAGAACGGGGTACGCAGATAACCTTGTTACTGACGCTGATAGAATGACAGTGGTGGGCAGATGGAAAATGTCACTTTGGGACACAACGAAGTTGGGGATAATTTATATTCTTGGTTATTATATGAGATATTTAGCAACAGATTATATATCAAGAGTGTGACGAAGAAAAGGGAATGCTATGTAAGAGGAGCAACATGGAGGACCATTGTGTGGAGAATAATAATCTTTATATAGCGCCGGCAGAGCGGGGGGGGGGAGGACAGAAACAAAACAACGGTTACATGTAGTAGTAATCAATTGATCGAAACAGTAGGGGTGAAGAAAGGGAAGAATCTATAATTTCTGAACCTACTAGCGAACGATACATCCTATACGTTGTGGTGGGACGTCATGAGGGGGAAAGAGGTGAGGGGGGGAATAGAGTTGGGTGAGTTATTAAAAACCCTCAATAAAGGACGTTTAATAATAAAAAGTGGCTCCCAACAAGCTTCGCTCTAAGTTCGAGACAATATGGCTGAGCATAGGTAGAATGCCATGTGTAATCTGATTGTTCTTTATCATCAGGGACTCGGCAGTTCTATGCAGTTGTACACCTTGTATTTGCTATGTCACTACATAGTCGCACATCCCCAGATCTATGACTCCTCGCTGCTTCATCTCATGGGAGTGCATTGTAAACTAGAATGAGTGATCGGCTGTCATATCACAAGCTGCAGTACCCGGCCGCCGTCTCTGCAGGAATTAGTAACGTATTTATACCCTCTGTCATCTCTCTGATTATTCCCCCCCTTGGGATGTTTGTTGGCTATGGTTTTCTTCCAGTAACTAATAAATGAAATTGAGGAGGGAGCGCAGGATGATTGTTGTTCCCCGCAATATTGGAGCAGCACATTCCCCAAGGATTGAAGCCCTTCATTTATACAGCGCCTTCGAAATTATAACTTTTATTTGCCCGGAGAGAAATAATTTATCTCCATTTCCGAGACGCCTGTCTTATATTGTAGTTTAATATTTTGTGTTGATTGGGCGGAGGGGGGTGGGGTGGGGGGGGGACGACTATTTGATCTCCATTTTAGCCTTTGATTTGAGTACTAGCTGGCGACTGGTTTCTAATAATCTTATTTAAGTTCCTTTACAATCACATTTTTACATCTTTCCACAATGTCTTAAGACCTTTACTTAAATGGAGCGGGGCAGTAAAATGTTAGTAAGGTTTGGTTTACTTGTAAAAGATGCTAGTATATTCTCACTTAGAGGGCTCAGTCACATGAGCGCATTTTACACATAATACCCCATTGATTTAAACGCAGCATCTCCTATTGGGGTGCTTATTATGCACCATTATAGTCTATGGGTGCATCTAATATGCAGTGAATATGCATGTTACATGCGTATCTGCTGTGTACTATGGATTACATGTATACAAAAATACACTGATCGTATGCAGCTAAAATACTCATGTCAGTGAGCTCTAATGGATGCGAAGAGCAGCAATAATGTATACATTGAAAGACCCCTTTATTACAGATACTGGCCCTCTCATAATTGGTGCTGCGATGTATGGAAATTAGTCGTGAACCTGGAGTGCAGCAGAAAATCACATGAAAAGTTTTCCATCTGACTTCCAACGAAGCCCAGTCACCGGTCCTGGATTAGCCAAGGCCAGGATTCCACTACTAACCACTGCGGTGTGGAGACTTTACAGTGAATGGCATGATTGAGCAAAACATCCAACAGAAGGGGATCCCGTGGGTGGGAACATGTCACCAAAAGGGGTCAGAGGAGGATATAGGGAATCATTCTGACCAACATGCACTGTCACGTGCAACCAAATTCAACACCGGTGCTCCAACAAACATGGCCGAATGTACATCGCACAATTCCTTAGCTTAGATTGGCTTTAACAGATGACCAGTTCCAGCGCCATTGTGTAGAAAAAACATGAGAAGCTCCAGAGGGCAAAAGAACGTAAATCTTGTATCACCGAACAGCGGAAGAACATCTCCTGGTCAGATGGATCCAGATTCCTGATACTGATGGGAAATCAGAATTTGGCGCAAGCAGCATGAATCAATGGTCAGGGCAGTACCATCTAATTTGCTTTAACTACAAGAAGCTTCCTGTCCATAGGGGCCGATATCGCTGCAGGACGATTTAATATCTGGTAGAATCTGTGCAACTGCGAATTGCTCGGATTCTGAAGGCCAAAGGAGCCCGACACGCTACTAGAGGCATGGCTCTAATAAAGTGGCAATTCAGTTGTATACTGGTTTTGTGGGCTTTCATCAGGCTTTTCTGTTTTTACCACAGGGACATCCAGCTCCTTACAAGACTGTATCAGCCAGGGCTGCCACCGCATCCACCATCCTGCGACTTCCTGCAAATGCCTTCCAAGATGTGTTTGCAAAATACCCAGAGACCCTTGTCAGAGTGGTGCAGGTAATCCACGCTAGCTGATTGTGTTGTAATCTAAACTAACGGGACTGCTTATATGTAGACCCATAATTATTATTACGGGGCCATCAGTGCCAGGTAATGGGCACATAGAATTACCTAGAAGGTGTAATGAGAACTCAGAGTTGGTCAGTTCGTTTTAATCGCCCCCTGTTAGGGGATTACAGAATTTGTGAATATGTGCATTAATGAGTTTTTTTTCCTCTCTCACATTCTTCTACCTTCTGTATACCACCAGTGTCTTTTGCCACACAGTCTCTTAGTGCTCTTCAAACTTAAATTCTCTGCGGGTTTCCTTTTGTACGCTCAATGCATCACTTTTGGCTTGCCCTTCTGCTATCTTCTAGCAACAAGTTACTGCACCTCGCACCACTAATTGTAACACCAAGAAGGGAAAAGTCGTGGAGTTATGGAAATCGCAGGATCGATGCACATGTTAATAATATGCAAATGATAAAAAATGGAAACAAAATATTCAAAGCCTCTCAATTTATTCAGTATCCAGTACGAGCGCTACACAAAGAAATATACACACTTGGACGCTTTGGCACGCAATCAGGGAGGATATTAATGGTCGTCCGAGGAACGTTCTGTCATGCTGAATGCACTTGGGCATGCAAATCATCAGGTTTTCCTTCGTGAAGACTTTACACAGCCTCCAGACCAATCTCCGGCTATCATTGCGTCCAAGACAAAAACAGAACAAACTATCCCAGCCTCCATAGCCATTTTCCTCTGTTCCATGCTAGCCTTTGAGAGCGGTGGTGTGAAATCAGTGGCACACTTGTTACTGGATGTCCGGCTCTTAGCCCTGTATCGTACAAGTGCCTTTTCGTGGTTTGTGTAGGCACTGATTGACGCCCAGGCTTGGAATAAGATGTCCAGTTTCAGCATCAGAACAGAATAGATCACTCCACGCCATTCTTCTGATCTGGTGATCCATCCATGTGGAGGTTCGCATGTCTGCACCTCTTGCTGTCATTTGAATTCTTTGTTGTTCTCCCAACCGCTGGGACACGCAACCTTTGAACAGTGCTGACATCTTAGCCTACACAAATCCTAAACCAGTTCAAATATTCTGTTCCTCTTTGTGCAGCAAGTGATGATAACTAGCACATCAATGTGCGAGGCGTCCAGGTCAATCCTACCACAACGTTTTACCAGAGTTGTGTTTTTTTTTTTTTTTTATAGCTTTTATGTGACTGTAAAAACGTGCTTTAGATCTGGCTTCTATACCATTGAAGCCCCTCCCACATGACACACATTGGAGCTAGGTGCTTGAAAATATGCTAATTTCCATATCTTACTGATACCTTGTACTTTTGCATAACCTAATGGCTTGTCCTTCTTGGTGTTCCCATTTCAGTGTTGAGGAGTGTACACCTATGGAGATCGGCACGGACCGCTGCGCTGCTGCTACTCTGCTTCTTACACCTTGATTTTTTTTTTAAACTAATCTTCTAAAAGCTTTTACGGAATATAAAACCCAGTAGGGTGTGTTCACACCGGGTGCATTTGTGCAGGCAGACTATAGTATTAGACAGTTGGATGATAATTTATAAAATGGGCATGCGGTAACTTTTTTCTAATTTGCTACACGCCCATCCTGTTGTTTTTCACCGCATATTTTACCCTCTCAATGTTGACAATTCAAATCTGCGATCAAATTGCATCAAAGTTTTCATGTAACGCATAATGAGTTTTAGTGCAGGTTTTCCACATGTGGACCGTCTCTTACTGTGTGGAAATCCTTCCATTTTTAATCAGAAGTTCATGTTTTAAATATACTTCAGTTTCAGGAAGCACGTAATTAACGTCAACCCATTTTTCCCCCCCTTCTTGCAGATCATCATGGTGCGGCTGCAAAGAGTGACATTTCTGGCTCTTCATAACTACCTTGGTTTGACTACAGAGCTGTTTAACTCAGTGAGTAGCCATTTTTGAGATGCAAAGGGGTAGCATTTTGTCTGTGTGTGGTCTTGCTCAGTTTTTGCTTTTTGGGGGGATGTGGGGGAAGGAACAGGGATGTTTGTCGGAATGTCAGACATTATTCTCCGTATAATGTGCACTTGATGAGCCGTCTTATTACAGCCACAGAGGCAGATATAAGTCACCCAGAATGTACAGCATATGACCTTCTAGTTGATAAAGGCACACTGAGTGCTGATCTACACGGCCATGGTGTGATCATTGTATTTCTTCACCCATGCATGCTTTGGCTCACGATGACCCTGCTGCTTGAAACAGTTCAGTTAGTCATTATATTAGACTTTATAATGCCAATGTGTTCCGCAGCACTTGACAAATCAGGGGGGACATGAACAGGTAAAATCAGACATTACATACAGTATTAAACTAATAAACAATAGGGGTGAGGGTCCTGTTCACAAGAGCTTGCAATCCATGAGGAATAGTGGTCACATAAGCTTACAATCTTTGAAGAAATGGGAGCGACAAGAGTTTACGATCTATGAGGAAGTAGGGATGACACAAGGCAGTAGTGCTTATTTTGCACGATTGTCCGGCCATTCTGTATATAAATTGGATAGTATACATAAAGCCACTATCTGTATGTACGAATATCAGGTGTATTGGAGGGGAGGGGAGGATACAGTAGGATGAAGGGATTGGGTTTTGAGGGAGAATGTAGGAGTGAGGTAAATGGAGAGGAGTTAGATTAGGGGATGGGATATGCATTACTTAAGAGATGCGTTTTTAGGACTCTCTTTAAAGCTGTGTGCATTTAAGCTAATTGTCTGGGGTAGCGTACTCCATGGAACTGGTGCAGCTTGGAAATAGTCTCAGAAAAGGGAGGGAAGGTTCACATTATCAGCGCTGCCCGGGGGGGAACACAGCATATTGTCCCTCTTATCAGGAATGACTGCTTTTATGTTGAGCTGAAGTCAGCGATGGAGGAAGAGTGCATGATGGGCACATATTTATATGCAACGGCTATCGCTCAAAAGTCGTAGTTTGGACGAATCTTGAGCGAAAATCATTGCATGTAAATCAGCCTTAACTTGGTGTAAAATCATTAGTAGAATGGAAAGCACAGCTGGGTGAGGTAGGAGATATAGGGTGGGGTGTGTAGCACTGTGGAGAGCTTTATGGATGAGAATCCTAGATGCTCGGAGTCGGGCTTCATTCCTACAAGCGTACATTGGCCGCCGTTTTCACGGTCGGTTGATATATGCTATGCTACCATCTGGGGCGTAAAAGCTTGTGAATAGGCACACAAATCTAACGTTTGTGCGCTTGTTCACACGGCTTGGACCCCAGCGCATATACACTGAGGCTGCCATGCTGTTGAGCCTTCCCCTTCCATACCCGGCTCACCTCTTCTCTTCTCCCTTCCCCTCCGGCTAATTCCAATAGGAGGAGGCGGGACAGGGCGGCATGTAGCTCCACCCTGTCCCACCTCCTCCCATTGAAATTAACCGGAGGAGAGAAGAGGGAGTTTAGCAGTCACCCTGCTAAACTCCCTCCCACCTCTGGCCGCTGCCATGGGTTCCCATAGGAGGTCATGCAGCGGCTGACGTATTTCTGCCCAAAAGATAGTTCCAGGACTATCTTTTGGGCCCGACGTAAAAACGCGCGGTGCTATATTAGCTGGACAGGCGATTTTACATTGCAGGAATATGGCCGTGTGATTTGATGCATTGGAATCCAGTGCATCAGATCACAGCGTATATTGTCCGACCATGAAAACGGCGGCTGATATACGCTCGTAGGAAAGAGCCCTCAGGCTGAGCTACAACTTGGTTTTACAGACACAAAAACTGGCTGAAATGTGTTACCATGTCACCGGCCCTAGGTAGGTTAAAAATAAAGGAAGCTGTGTTTCAGATGGAGAGAGGTCATGATGTTGGAATCAGCGGACAGGCAATCACGGGTTTTGCAGTGGTGATGGCTAATGGATAATATTACTGGGACACAGTTGGATACTATGACAAGAGTCACACATTTTGCATCAAGCTGGCACTAAATGATTACAATTTGTATAATTTTATGTGAATATGGCATGTGTCAAAATTTGAAACTTTTTACTTTGCCAGAAAATAGTATAACTCTTTAAAGGGGCTAGGCCATCAATAGTTTGCTACTAGACAATCTTTTTAATAAAGGTTTTTCAGTGGCTAAATCTCCTATTGTGAAGAGGCCCTTGTGTCCCGGTATGATCCCAACTGTGATTTATCGCAACCTTTCTTACGTAGCTGATATAAATGGAGCGCAGGTAGTCAACTTGTCTCTCATCTCGGTCTAACTTTTCTGAAAATCCTTCCCTTGCTGGCTTTAAAAATGAACAATCGGGCAATTAGAACTCCACAAATAGACCTTGTGTCCTGCCGAACGTGTGTGCGCAGCTCCTCCAAATCTCCATCCTGCCGTTCTAGTTCCCTCCAGCAATGGTATTGCAGCTAATGAACAAGTTCAGACAATGTTTGCGGATCGATTACACCTCAGTCCTTCTGCGTCATACGTGGCCTGTAAATTACTGTGCCTCTTATTTGTGCCTTTACTTGACATTTTTGTTTGTCTTGCTGCAATGTGAAAACCACTTCATTCTCTCATTATGGAGATAGCCGAGCGATGACCCTTTTTACTGTGTGATGGCTAAATGATGGCACTGGTGCTGATGGAGTGTTTATAATGTCCCCCTTATCCCTGCATATGGTTACTGCATCCCTCTTGCTTGTAAAGAAAGCGACCCCAACTATGACCTTCAGTTAACACTGTACACCGCTTCAGGATATGGTTGTGACCTGGACGAGCTCTCGGCCGACAGGCATTTGTATGTACGGACAGCATGGCTCTTTCACGATGCAATGCGGCACAGGAGCTCCGCTCATCTGCAGAGTGTTGTGCCAGTCAACAAGCTGTACGTTTCCCCAGGGTAGAAATAATGAAGCAAGTGCAAATATATGGTTATTGTTGCTTTAATGGAAATACACGTACAGTCATATTATCCTTAATGAAATGTGATTTTAACAGGAGAGTCAGGCAATTCCTTTATTGTCAGTCGCCAGCCTGACCTCAGGCACTGGAAGTGGCAAGAGTGTCAGAAGACAGCTGTCCAATGTGTCTGTAGAAGAGGACCATTCAGATCGGACGGAGAAGCCTGCTGAGAGTCAGTCCGATCAGGATCCAGGCATCATAGGTGAGTGCGTGTGTCTGTAATACTGTGACAATGGCTTGTACCAAAGGGGATGGCCTATGAAAAATGGTCCTCCCCCTATATACAGGACTAGCAGAATTATCCGGCTTCGCACAGGTCTGTTGTGTATCTGTGTGTGCGGTTGAAAGCGTTGCTACTCATATGAAGCCCCCGTAATAAAGTACAGTGCGTGCAAAAGATTTCCAAAAAAAGGGTTTTTACTGCAGAAAAGTGAAAAAACCTAAAAAAAGGTAAGAATTTTGGTATCGTAACTGTACCAACCCGCAGAAAAAATGGATTGTGTCATTTATGCTGCATGATTAACGCTGTAAAAAAAAAAAATCCATGGCAGAATTAATGCGTTTTCTCTCCCTGCTATAAAAAAAAAAGTTCTACAATACAGTCAATGTACCCAAAAATGGCACCGATTAAAACTACAGTTCGCCACGCAAAAAAACAAGTCCTTATACGGCCGCGTCGACGGAAAAATAATAAAGTTATGACTTTTGATAAATGGAGAAGAAAATCCGCCAAAAATCATTGCGTCCTTAAGCCCAAAATAGGCCATGTAATTAAGGGGTTAAATCCTTTTCTTTTACACTTTTTTATATTTAGTCCCCACAGGAGACTTATTATTGCTTCTACTATATACTGCAATACTTCTGTATTGCAGTATATAGCAATTTTTGATATTGCCTTTGAAACCCTGCCCTTCGGCTGGTCCTGATAGGCATATATGCATTGCAGCGCTGGGAGCCCTCAGTAGGCTCCAGGCTGCCATGGTAGCCCATCAGCCCCTGATGATGTGGGGGGCATGAAGAGGTTTTCCCTCTGACTGTTTAGACGCGTGGTCCGCTTTAACCACGACACCTAAATGGTTATCTGCCACGATCAGAGCTAATTTTGATCGCAGCAGTTACCGACCGCGGTCACAATAGGGCAACACTTTGGTGGTGGAACATGAAAATCGCAGTGCAACATTGCATCCAATGCATGTTGATGGGGGTCATGTTGTGACCTCGGGCAACCCTGACCTGACAGTTGCAAAAAATATAAAGCTGTTGGCTTTTTGATCACAAAACCCTTCCACACGGTGTGCCGTCGTAGACTGCCATACTAGTTGTCTGTGACCTCTGGGATTTGGCTGTTTCACAGTACAAAAATAGCAGTGCAACAACAAATCACACTCTCCCCCCCCCCCCCCCCCCACATCTGATCTTTCTGTGACTTGATGTCATGTAACCAAAGTCTCAGTGTAACCCAAGCCTTCATGTGGCAGAGCTTCTTAAAGTGGAAGGCCTGCAGCAATCTTAGCAGCTTGTTAAATTGTAGCAGCGTGATAATGGCTGTTGTGATGATAATGATGTAAGTGTGACACTATGAGACATTAATAGAACCCGAATGAACGTAACACTGCATTTGAGTTTGATACAAACTGCAGCCGGTGAGTGCAGGAGGTGCGATGGATGAAGCAAGGGTTATGTTTTTTTTGCTATGCTTTTCTTTGCACACCGCAAAATTTGTGTGTGTCAAAAAGAACAGTGTGAGCTGGCCGCACCTTCTATAGTTGGCCTTGGACTGTAGTCCTACAGATTGCCGTTCCTATATATCGCTTTCAGTCATTAGTTTTGTGTGTTTATTGCGCTAACACTATAAAATGAAAGCAGTGAGGCAAATGGTGAAAGTACTTTCAAGATACTTTCATACCTTGGGGTTGAAAGGCGCATTGGAAAATCGCAATTTTACGGAAAATCGCTGTGGTTTTTCAGTGCCGTTATCAACTGTGTGAATTTTGTAATGAATAATAGGTACTTAACTAAAACTCCAGAAACCATTTTACTTTTGCAGCAGAATTTCGGTTGGTGCTGATCATGTAACTTCATGTCCAACACATTAGAATGGCTCTTTGTTATATTGTTCTCGCAATATTTTTGTTCTTTTCTTCAGACCCAAACAAATTTACAACAACTGATGGTTCAGGCACCGGTCATCGTAGAAGTCGCTCCTCTTCCAGCCTTGCTGAAATCCCAGGTGAAGGAAAAGCAGACTTTTTTTAGATTTCGTGTTTGCTGTAAGAGCGCTCGGCCAAAATGTACGGTTTAGGCCGGATTCACACAAGTGTATTTGTGCACCGTATTAAATCTGTGCTTCCGTGAAGAGAACCCATCTTGGTCATTCCTTTTTCTTTTATAATAAGATACATGGTATGCTCTATTTTCCTCTGCATTTGTGCAAAGAGCGCATACTGAACTCATTACCCTAATTGCTAATTTCAATGTATAGTTGCGTGTTTTATTGCTCATGCAAATTCGCACATCTTGTGTGCGCAAAAAGTACAGTAAAACATACAAATGCAAATGCGAAGCACCCACTGGACAAACGTGTGAAACCGGCCTTCGTGTCATCTTTAAAGGGAACCGGTCATCAAGTTCATGCTGTTCGAACCATGGGCAGCATGAACCCGGGGACAGGTATGCCTCCGTGTATGTGGTGGTCTGAAAATCTGCAGGGTTTTGAGAATAAGGCTGGGTTCACACGGGGCGTATTTTCATCGGAAATCTCGCGGTTTGGCCGCAGCAAAAAGCGCGAGATTTCCGCCGGAAGAACCGCCGCGGTTTAAGCCGCGGCGGCTTTGAAGCGGTCCGGCCGCATGCTTTTCCGTTGCGGCCGGCGCTCCCATAGAGGAGAGCGCGGCCGTAACATAAATAAACAAAAAACCGACTGTAAACAGACATGCTGCTTCTTTTAAGGCTGCGGCGGCCGCAGCCGCGGTTTCAACCAGATTTACCGCAGCGGATTAGCCGTCCCGTGTGGGCGAGGTTTCTGAGAAACCTCGTCCACATGGCTGGCTAATCCCGAGATTAGCGGCCGCGGGCGGTTTTGCCGCGGGCGGATCTGCTGCGGCAGAACCGCGGCAAATCCGCCCTGTGTGAATCCAGCCTAAATACACTTTTGGAATTTGACTCTAAACAGAGCTCTAAGTCGAGGTGGGCAGCACTGGACTCTCGCTGCCCGCATCATGTAGACTGACAGCTCTCTCCCTCTGTGAGTAGGAGTGCAGTTCAGAGTCAGACTTCAAAGTATGTTTTTTCTGAAATGCCATATTTTTTTGGAATAAAACATGGGAGTAATGGGCATACTTATCCCGCGTTCATGCTGCCCACTGTTTGGACAACATGAACCTGGCACCAATGATTCCCTTCAATGTTTCAGTAAGGCTCCTTCACACTGGTAAGCACGATATCGCTCTCTTGCCAGCGTGTGAAAGCCTGTGTGGATGTGAGGTGCTTTCATGTGCAGACCGCCTCGCATCTCTTTGGACATGCTGCAATATGTTTCCTGCATATCATTGCATCGCGGTACTATACAGTAAAACATCGCTAATGTGTATGAACTGATTCAAAAGAATTGGGTTTGTATTTGTATGTCTCGCAAACGCACAAATCACACCAGTGTGAAGGCACCCTAAGTCGGACCCAAGTTTCTTATTCAGCATTTTCTTATACAGTGTTTTTGGTGGACTTGCAAAACAAAGTCTTAGCAGATAAGGCACACATTGTAGTTTGCTGCTTTGTTACTAACCCTAACTTTCATTTTAGACATCAGACGTAGTGATGAGACCCAAAGCCAACCGGACACGAAACATCCCTTTAAAGGGCTGCCTGTAGTAAAATAATAAGCTGACTTCCAGCGCTGCAGCCCCCTCTCTGGTTTCAGTGTTTTTTTGACACAGTTGGTGTCACAGGAAATCAGATGATCGCTTCAGCAGTCACCTGATTTCCTGTGACGTCAGTAGTCCTAACAAGCTCCAGAGAACGTATGACGTGCTGGATGCCGAGTACTGCTCAGTTTTATTAATTTATTCTATTTTATTACTGAAAGCCCTATTTAAAGGGATGTGGTCTAGTAACTGGACAACCCTTTTAATGGGATATCTTACTAGTATGCTGTCAATGTATGCGGTGGGAAAATTCCTTAAGGGCACCCGTACACGCTGACTCTCCTCTGCTGCGACCACCTGCAGATCTCTGGTGTTTGCTGGTTGGCACCTGGATTTTAAGCAGCAAATCCGGGGTCAGTCTATCAAATCCAATCAAATTGTCTGCCATTTATCATTGAATGCCCACTTTATTAGATGCTTGCTGCCCTTTCATGATTGGCACTTCCCTGTATAGAAACTAGAGCTACGACCATAAAGTGCAGCATAAAATCACGTGACAAGTTTTTCGTGGATCAGTTTCAGTGTGAATCCAAATTAGATGCGAAAATCCAGCAATCGGCGCGACTTCCAACGAGGCCGGTCATCGGTGCTAGACTAGCCGGGGTCTCGCCGCCAACCGCGGGAGTTTTTCCCATGTAACGGTGTGGAGGGTATACCGAAAATGGGGCGATTTGAGGAAAAAATTATCCAGTGAAAAGGAATCTTACGGAAGGAAGCAGTTAATCGCTGAAAGGGGTCGGAGGAGGATGTCAGGAATCGTTCTGACCAACAGGCTGCACAGTCAGCTGAATACAACGCTGGAGCTCCAACTAATGTGTCCGAACGCACAACTCGCCGTTCCTCCGCACGGATGGTATAACAGCGGACGACCAGTTCCAGCGCCATTGTGTCTAAGAGAAACAGAAAGACTCCAGCGGGCAAAAGAGCACAAAACTTGTATCACTGAGCAGCGGAGAAACATCTCCTGGTCGGATGGATTCAGATCTCTGTTTCCGATGGGAGATCAGAATTTGGTGCAAGCAGCATGAATCGCTGACCCCTTCCTGTCAGCCGGTCAGAACATGTCAGCACTGACATCTAATCTGCAGGAAGCTTCCTGTCCGCAGGGGCCGGTATTCCTGCAGGAGGATTTCATCACCAAGTGGAATCTACAACATGATTTATTGCTGCAGTTTTGAGGGCCGAGGGAGTCCAACTAATGAACTGGTCGTTCAGTGTGTGTCGCACTATTCCATGTACAGACCGATGATAATGGTAATACTCCTTGTCCGTACGTGTGAGGCTGCTCTTCAGGATGGTGACAATCACTGTTATGTAACCGCACAGTCTTGTATCTTTGGGATGATGGTCCGCAGTCACTGGTAAGGCTTCATCCAATAGTAACTAGGAACGGTTTGCAATCTCTCCGCAGAGAAAAGTAGTTGCCGTGTTTTGCACCTTTTTCAATTCATCCAGGCCGCCTTACCTTCCCCCTCCAAACTGATCTGTGATGTGAGGTACTTCCTTCACCGCCCTTCCTTTAATTGCATAGCAGCAGATTTTATTCCCCCTTTCCTACTGTTCCTCCTTCCGAGAAACCCCTATTTATATCTCCTCGTGTCGGATTAATTAGCACTTCTCTGGTATCCAGCGTGAGCGGAGCGCTCCGAGACTTGGGCTGATAACAGCTTTGCTTTTAAAACATGAAAGCCATTTTCCTTGGCAGCGGTGTGGGCTCCTCTAACTTTAATAAACAGGAGCTAAACTAAAGGACAGCTGCAGGTTCACGCAGGATTGTTAATTAAACTTGTCCCTTCATCTCAATGCCACATGGGTGCGCTGACTGCTGACAAAACACCCGGCTGTAAAGCTTTCTACCATGCTGATCTAAGAGCAACTAATAAGTCGTTAGGGGTCTTAAGACATTGACTTGTCTTGAATCAATTCCACAAACTCTCAAGAAGACCAGGTGGTTTATGGGTTTAATTTAATTTTCATTGTGTAGTCTACAAAGTTTAGGGAGACCAAGAACTTTATATGGAAAAGCCTTGCAGAAGCCAGCGGGGTGCTTCCATACCTCACTTTAATTACTTCTCTATAACGTAGGAGGTTAAGCCTACTAAACATAAAAATCCTTGTCTGATTTGGACATTGACTCATGTCATCTGCACCTCCATAAAACTTCTCCATAGTCTGATGTTTTTATACTGTAGAAGCAACAAAAACCTAAGTGTTGCCATGATCCTGATTGTATTGGCTACTGTAACACACTACTCATCGGTGTTCCCCGCATTTAACACTTCAATCCACCTTGAGAGCAGCAGCCAGGCTCCTCTATCTTCCCCCCCTGCGCCCCCATCCCCCATGTGCCAGTCACTAAAGTGGATCCCCTCCCCCCCTCCCAATCTGTGCCGGTCACTATAGTGATGCCTCCCACCCCCATGTGCCGATCACTAGAGCAACTTTTTAGCGGCGATATCACTGTCGCCTGTGTGAAAGAGGCCTCCCTCTCATCCATAAAAGCTCTCCCCAGTGCTGCACCAGTTCTCCGGAATGCACTACCCCAGACATGCGGGTTATCACACATATACCAAATAACTGTGGTAATATCCACAGTTTTAAATGAGCCCTAAAAACACATCTCTTCAGGGATCACTTTCCCCAATCTAACTCTTCTCTGTTTGCTCCTCTTCAATAATTACCCTCAGCACCTGATCACCGTATCCTCCCCCCACAGCCCATAATCCACATCATATCTATACATACACAGATAGCAGATGGTGAGCAGTTTATACAGCTGTATCTATACACCCTATTTATATATGATGGACGAACCATTGGACACCACAAGCACTGCTACCTCTAGTATCGCCCCTTTATCCTCGCAGGTGAGCAGGACCCCCACTCCTATTTCCTCACAGTTGTAAGCTCTTGTGTCAGGGTCCTCACCATTCTTTATTATTTTTAATGTTTGTAATGTCCGATTTTGTTTGCATGCGGACCTCTGATGTGTAAAGTCCGTCTCCATGTATTTTAAGTGGCACCTGACAAAGTTATTTGTGGTGCTAAAGCTGCCTATGATCAAATGACTGATAACAAAATTGGCGCACTGGTATGAGTGGCCTACTTGAGCCCCCCCCCCCCCCCCCCCCATATTCTGTGCATATGCCTTGATGGAGGATATGGATTGTGCTCTAACACAGATATCTCATGTTAATGCCCCTGTGGCTGGTGTATGGTTTTTGTGTCCCTTAAGCTATTTGCTTGCCATCATCCTGACATTGCTCCGCAGGTGGGGAAGGTTTTATAAGATCAGTATCCAGTATTACTAGTTTCAGCAAACCGTCTATGATGATTCCCATTTTAATACATACATGTAATATTTTTTTTTTGTTATTTACTAGAAAGCCCAAAAGCTGCCAAATCGGACATGGACATGGCTTATGAGAGAGCCCGGGTGAGCCTGACCCCTGATGACTTCCCTCCCAGTCCCGTTATGAACAAGGTGGGCATCTGCTGCAGTCAGGTTTTGTATGGTAGACATGTGAGGACTGTGTGAAGTGGGACACAGATTGAGCTGCTTCTGTGGACTCATCCCAATCGTCACAAGGCCTGTCCTAACCCGTCCTCTTCTCAGCTCTCGATTTTCAGATTAATACCTTAACGCTTGACTGTTTTCTGCCCGCAGCGATTGTCTGGGGGTTGATGTAATGAGGTAAACCTATAGATGGATAACCTGCATTAACCCCTTGGTGACTAGCTGTGCAAGGTTTTCAGGGGTCGCTAAGGGGCTATAGGCCCTGTGTTTTTGTTGGCCTAATCTAAGGTCCGCATGGGAATCCCGTGCAAGAAGGAGCCGGATGTGGGAGGACAGCCGAGACCCTGCACGAACGACCGGAAGCAGACAAACCTCCGTTCCTGAGGTTGATACATTACATGCTGCGATCAGTAGCCATCACAACATGTTAGCTGGTGACAGGGGGAGGTAGCTCCTCCTGTCATCCATCAACACCCCTACACCACATAAGTAGTGCAGTGTAGTGTACCAGCGATCACATCTAGAAGTCCCTTGGAGGAAAAAAAAAATGCATTAAAGTTCAATAAAATTTATTTAAAAAAGAAGAAAAAATCTTTTCCCCCACAAACCCCTTTTATCATAGAATAAAATACTACCCATTACCTATTGCTGCGTTCCTCATGACCCATACTATAACAATATGTCCGTAATCCTACACCGTAACCGACGGGAAAAATATTCAACATAAAACCTTTTTCATTCATCCACCTTCCAAAACGTAATTGAGAAGTCAGCTGCACCGCAAATGGTCCGAAAATAAACTGCAGCTCGTCCCGCAACACAACCAAGGCTTTCCCACAGCGCATTTGGTGAAAAAAAACATGTTATGGATCTTGTTTTTATTGTAGAAAAATACTGACACATAAAGTCCATAATTTAGCATCGCTGCGCTCATATTCACCTGCAGAGTAAATGTAGCATTTCATTTATAGTGGACAGGGAACGAAAACCTAAAAAAATGGACGTTTTTTTTTTTTTTTCCCATCCTCTTCAAAAAAGAATTATTAAAATGTTAAACAATACATTCTATGAATCCCAAAGTGGTAACATTAGAAGGTAAAACTCATCTCACAAAACAACAACAAGGCCTCATTTGGCTATATTGATGAGAAAAACCTTTTTCCCATTTGAAAAAATCTCAACTCAAACACCCCCACATATTTGGTATTGCCACGTAGAAGTACGAAGTATTAAAAAAATCACAGCATTGATTCTGCACAGTGAGGCTGTAAAACAAATAAATGGAATCGCACGATTGTGTTTGTACAAATTTTGAGCGATAATCGTTGTGTGTAAATGGGCCCTAACTTTCTCTTTGCTTAGTGCTGCCTCCTAGTGGCAGTAGCTATAACCCCGGTCTGCTGTGTCCCCCAATGACACGGACAAGAAAACAAGTTTTATTTAGGCCGGCTGCACACAGGCATATTTACATTGCGGAATCTGCAGTGGGAGCCTGCCCCCAGATTGCGCAGCAAATACCGCCCATAGCATTCTATGGAAAAGTGCTTTTTCCTGCACACAGGCGGAAATCAATTGCAATTTACTGCTCGGGAAGGAAAAATCGTAGCATGCTCTATTTTTGAGCTGATTCCACTTGGACGGCTTCCATTGAAGTCAATGGAACCCACCCGATCCACAGCCCTTCCGCAAGTTACACTGCAGAAAGGCCTGCGGACCCGCGTCATCGCCGAGCAATAATTTTATTTTCTTGTGACAGCGTTCCAGGAAGACTTGTTCTCTGCAGGATGACTTGTATTTATAGTGCATTTGCACCTTTTATCCTGAGGGTCAGTGTGATTTACGGCGATACCAAATAGCCTCTGTCTGCCTTTTAAATGCCACTGTGTTAGGAGAATAGATAAACGTGTGCAAAATGGGAATTAATCTTGCCGTTCGTTCCCTTTCTTGAGGTCATCATGACGGTGTACAACGGAGGTCGCTGCTCTGCTGACCTGTAGGGACAGGAAGAGGCAGAGGATACAAGGATCCCCCCCTCCAAACACCAGTGTGTACCAAATGACCACACTGACTAATCTCTAACCACAAGGTGGTTTATTGTCCTCGCAAACTTCTATACATACACATTACCTCCCGTGACAAGAAATAAACATGTCGGCAGGGGGGGGGGGGCAGCCTGTATGCTGCCATGATGACCTCGAGAAAGGGAATTAACGGTAAGATAAATTTCCGTTTCTCCTTACGTCATCGTGACAGCATACAGTGGAGGAATAGCAAATAATAGCAAGGGCTTTAGGGAGGAACTACGGCCTGCAACACCTTCCTTCTGAAGGATGAGTCACGACTAGCCTCCAAGTCCAGTCTATAATGCTTAACGAATGTGTGGCTAGAGGCCCACGTGGCCGCTCCACAAATCTGATCAATGGAGACGTGTGTCCTCTCCGCCTAAGAACACTCTACAGCCCGGGTAGGGAGAACCTTCAGTCCTTCGGCCTTCTCTTTAATTAACGTGGATAATTGATCGAGCCAGCCAGCCATGGAACGAGCTACGGAAGTAGCCGCAATATTTGATTTTATCACGAGGCCTGATGCTGACCAAGGTCGACGCATGACTGCATCCACCTTACTATCCATGGAGTCTTTCAGGTGTGACACGTCATCAAAGGGCCGGCCCGACCTTCTTGTCACCATGGCCGCATCTATTTTGGGTATTTCATCAATGGTGGCAACGTCATCTTCTGAAAACAGAAGTCGGTCTTTAAAGTCTTTTGAGACCAGTAGACTATGTTCATCGCATCGCCACTCACTTAAGATCAGTCGCTTACGAGTAGTATTTACGGGAAAGACCGACCTGCGTTGCGGTAACAGACCCGCGAACACCTCGTCCTGCGCTGTGGGGGTTGTTGCGCCTCATCCCCGACCTGCATGGTCTTATGGAATGCTTAAAGCAACTAATCCATGCTGGAGGAGGAAAACCAGTATTGCTTTTCCTCGTCACTCAGTTCCCCAAGTGAAAATTCTTCTGCTACATTGGAATCTGACATTGGAAGCGTCTTTCTTGCGGCCCCTGAGGGTGCTGGCTGGAGCTCCGCAAATGAAGACTGCGCCTCTTCACGCACCACTGCCCGGATATCGAACATGAAAGGCGATTTTTCCTCTTGTCGTAATTTAGTTGTACATGATGCACAAAGCGATTTAGTGTAAGCTTCATCCAACTTCCCCAAACACATTGGGCATTCTTTACTCCTTCTCCTTGCCTCCCTAGGCTTTTGAGTATCCCTGCCCTGCAAATGACATGGAATACCCAGTGAGTGGAGTGAGTGTGGTGCAAGTGCATTTAGGTCGGCCCACAGGACCACTTACAGTCTGATGACTCTGGGGATCTTCTCTGGCCGACTTCTCCACAGCGGGTCCCGGAATCCTTCCTTGGTACCGGTGACACCACCAGCAGCATCCCTCCGTTGCTGGGGTTTATAAATTTCTAAATTGGTGGATTTTCCACCTTAGGCCACGCCCCTCACATGCACTGGCTGATGCCCCACCCCCTTACGGAGCGGCTGCCATTAGTCGCATCATCAGAAGTGACATCGGGGCTCTGAAGCTGCGGCGGCCGCCGGAATGACTGCCACGGTGGTGTCGGCAGCCCATCCTTGGATCCTACCCACACAGCCTCCCAGTTGGGACCTAGATGAGGTACTTTTCACTGGGGTATCCGTGGCTGCCAATGCCTGATGGTGGAGGGGAGATCCTTTTATCCTCTGCCTCTTCCTGTCCCTACAGGTCAGCATAGGCACGACCTCCGCTGTATGCCATCATGATGACGTAGGGAAAGATCTGTGCGCTCATAGGAGGATAAGATGATGAACTGGAAGAGAATAATAGCAATGGTACAATGCCAACGACAATCCAATCTCACCAATCACATTGGATTGTCACTTCTCCCGTGTCCCCAATGTCACTTCTCCTGTTGGTAGTGAAAGCCAAGCTTCATTTTTGAAACGCCGACTCCTATAGCAATCCTTTTACTCTGAGTAGATCGGTACAGACAAACGTGAAACTTAGAGGCATGTGGGCCGAGCAAGTGGCTTCCTTGCAGCGCGTGTCGCATCATTCCGCTGCTACGTGTGTCCCTCCACACGCAACTGTGTTCATCTATATGGTTAAATGATCTGACCAATGAAGCTTGGCTCCCATTCTATTCACCGACTGTCAGCCTGCTCTACATGTAAGACGAATGTCTGTAAGGGGTTTCTGGGGGAATAAAGCGGCCCCTTTACTGCTGCGGTGTGAGCTTTGACTTGTGTTGTATTCCAACAGCCTATCTTGAAGAAATCGGTGACGGTTACAGAAACCCCGTCGGCCGTCTATCACTACACAGTGGAAGATTTACTGATCCCGGAGTTCAGTGTGAACAGACACCTCAATGCCGTGTTCGAGGCTGCCAAAAAAGATTTGTCCACTCTCATAAAACTTCAGGTAAGGTTGGGTTTATTTTATTATTTTTTTTTTTTAAGCACATTAGAATCTGCAGCTTGTGAATTTACTCACCATCAGGTGGCGCTGTGCAGCCTTTTTTGTCACCCATGTAAATCTGGCCATGCAGAGAACACTTTGCCGTGTCTGAGCAGTGCGCTAATATTTCCTTTTCTGTTAGCTTATTGAATATTGTGATAAGTGTAAGTGGAAACCACAGAGAATACAGTTATTGCACCCCAAACTGTAGCTTTATTAACAGAAACATAACTGTTATCCATCAGTTGTTACACTTCTACTTGATCTGGATGCTGGGAGGCCTCCTTGTACCCCTGGAGGAGTGTTGTACGCTCATTGCTGCCGGTGAGATGTAGTATATGGTACCCAGCGAACCCCTCCACCGTCAGACCTTAAATACGATGCACATAACAGAACGGTCAGTGAGTTCTCATCTCATCTCATGTATGAAGCTTTCCTGTAGAAGCGCCAAACTCCGTCCTACTAGGAGAGACGCGAGTCCAGAATACAACATGAGATGAAGCTGATTCTGTTTGACTATTTTTACACTGCGTTTGCTTGCATTCTATGTGACAAACCAATGTGAAGATGTATGAGCCTCTGTGATACCGTTCCCAGATACACTGGTGTGCAGGAGGCCTGATAGAAACACTCAAGGTAAAGACTTTAAAGGGAACCTGTGATCAGCTATGAGCACCATAACTGAGGTGCTTCTAGATGACCGGTAGTCCGGGGGTCTCCTACTCACCTGATCTGCTGCTGTGGCTGCGATGTTCCCGGTGAAGTCAGTGCACAGCACAGCAGATTGACTCTTCTTCAGAAGTCCATGCGCTCCCCTCCCATTCATCTCTACGACAGGTACAAATAGAACCACTTGCTTCTTGTCTTTAAGGTGCAGTGGGGTAGTTGACTCTTCTATTGGGTCCACAGTCTGGCTGAGCGTGAACGTGTTCCCCACAGGGATGGCAATCAGTCATAGCCAGATCCCTCTGATGGCAGCTCAACTCCCTCAACTCTAAAAACAAAACACTCCCCCTCCAACCCCCAAAAGGCAAATTTCTATTTCTTTCCCCCCATTTCGCTTCACTTCAAAAATTGCTTAATGTTTTTATAAACGTATAAATAAAAAGCCCTCTCTTGGCTACGCCGACAGAAGAATAAAAAGATGGAGGTGGGTGGGGAAAGCAAAAAAGGCCTGGACCTTAAGTGGTTAAGAATAAATGGATTGGGCACCTTCAGCTTGTCCTCCTCCTCTTGTAGCCCGATCATCTGGGAGGCCTTAGATGGTTGTCCAGCACCACTGAAAACTGCCACCCTACCGGCCCTCTTACACGGGACAACGACTGCACGAGCGCTGACGGCACCACTAAGGATCCCTGGGTGTTATGGGCTTCTTGCTCATTGCTTTACCTTGTATGCGACGCGCTGAGTGGGGAGCGTTTACACGGAACGAGAAGCCAGCGATAACCTCTTGCATGCGAACAGTGAGTTTTCTTTTTTCCCATTTACTCAGAATGATTATTGCTCAAGTTCGTTCATTTGAATGAATTTTGAGCGATAATCGTTACGTGTAAATGGGCCTTTGGAAGGTGCAGAAGACGGACTGTGTGTCCTGATTAATGAGCTTAGTTATCGCACCTTTTTAAGGCCGCTCCAGCAGACGGGTCGATATGCATTGTGAGAAGCCGTGTTTGGACATGATGTTTTTGATGATCTGTTTATCATCCATCCAGCAATCTCTTGTAGCCATGCGCTTGGACACGACCGTGTGAACCATCACCGCCCCTCAGCGGCCGCCTTCAGGACCACATTATATATTTCAGTGTTATCCGCAGCTACACTGTACTCCAGACACTTGTGAGGCACATACATATCTCACGGCTCTACATCACTGGATGCCCACATTGGGGCTCACAGTCTGCGTTCATCTGGTATGTGTAAATCCACGCAAACACGGAGAGAACATATAAACTACATGCAGGAAAGACACAGATCTCCCCCGTTATTGAAGAGCGGTACAACGGGCGGAATATCATGAGCAGCTAGGAAACAACTAGATGCCTCCGAGACGAGAAGCTGGATGGAACCCGGCTACAGAAACGGCCAGAAGCCTTTGTTTATAAGCAACACATGAGCTCCCGAGCAAGGCGGCGTTCTCACGTGTAAAGAAATGGGGAGAGAAGAGGGAAAAAAGGGAGTTCTGCTACCCGACTACAAACAGCGTAGATATATTTTCTATTTAACTTTACATGCCATTTTATTTTCTCTATTTTACTTGGATAATTAAACAGAATCTTCCGCGCTGCGTGTTCACAGGGACATTTTCTTTTTTGTTTGCCGTGTGCTTCCCAAGTGTCATTTCGGATAAGCAGTTTTCCCTCTTTTCTTTCATGTATCCATCCCCAAATTTACAAGTAAACAAAAAACTGCATGCAGAAGTTGTCCTTGGTTGGGATTTTACACCAGGACTCCAGCGCTGCAAGGCAGAAGTGCTAACCACTGAGCCTCTGTGCTGCTCCTCTTTTATCTGCTAGAGTTTCGTCTTTCTGTTCCTCTTAGACACAATGGCGCTGGAACTGGTCGTCCGCTGTTATACCATCCGTGCGGAGGAACGGCGAGTTGTGCGTTCGGACACGTTAGTTGGAGCTCCAGCGTTGTATTCAGCTGACTGTGCAGCCTGTTGGTCAGAACGATTCCTGACATCCTCCTCCGACCCCTTTCAGTGATGAGTTGTTTCCGTCCACAGGATCGCCTCTCGCTGGATGTTTTCCTCGATCGCGCCATTCTCCGTATACTCTCCATGCCACCGCACAAGAGAACCTCACGTGGTTGGCAGGGAGATCCTGGCTTTGGCTCATCTAGCACTGTTAGAAGTCGCTCCGATCGCTGGATTTTCCCATCTAATGTGGATTCACACAAACTGATCCACAGAAAACTTGTCACGTAATTTTATGCTGCATTCCGGGGTCACGGGGAGAATTACCGTATAGGGAGCGCCAATCGTGAGAGGGAGGGGTCTCTGATAAAGGGTCCGGTCAGTGTACCTCCATAATAACTTCTCTGGAGTCGCACCTGACATATAAGTGTGAGGATGTATTCAAGCTTCCTCACAGCCGGTCTCTTTAGAGGAGTACTTGCTGCCAGATACAAGATGCCTCCTTCTGCTGAGGAGTTACAAGTCACAACGTTGTGGTTTGTATGCATGTTAAGGACTGTATAAGAAGCCGCTGTGGCCCCTCTGGAGCTTCGGCATGATGGCTGTGGCTTCAGTCCCCGTAGTAGAGCCGGGTGCTGCATTGTGTTACATCTGTACCATAAGTCTATAATTATACAGCCGTACCATCCGCAATACCGCTGGAAGCCGTCTGCCAGCTCCCTTATCATAAGCCGTGCAGGCGGCTGCAGCGTCATTTAACCCTTTGGGATGCTGCTCATTGAAGAGCGTCCTGTTCTGCTGCCCTTAATTAGCACATTGAGCATTGTACTTATTAAACTAATTTATCCGGGGAGAACGCAGCCCGAGACGCATCATCATCCACCTCTGTAGTAATCCGACATGACACATTGGACTCCGCTGTTCGCTACAAGCGCACTATGCTGGCTTATTTCATGCTTTTTTGCAGCCTGGGCAGCTCTTCTGGATTGAAGCTGGTATTTGGCTCTTACTGCGAGTCGGCTGTAACCTTGTAATTCTGTAGCACAAGCTGCTCGTTCCATGTGTGGGGGTACCAGGCTACCAGGGGGACAGACGCAGCGCACTTGTGGAATCCTAGTGAAATGAATGGTTTTGTTCTGTGTGGGGAGCTAGAATCCTAGAATGGTAGAGTTGGAAGGGACCTCCGGGGGCATCGGGTCCTCCGGGGTCATCAGGACCTCTAGGGTCATCAGGTCCAACCGCCTGCTCAGTGCAGGATGAACATAATGGGACATGGCAAATAACGTAGCCTGCAAACTGACTCCATGTGCTCCGTAATATCCAGTGATGGTGACCGGCTGTTGGAAGAGCAGATTTATCACTTTGCTTTTGGGTTTTGATGTGGTGGCTCACCTGATATAATTCAAGGCATTTTATGTGCCATCCGTGAGTAACGCGAGCGACTTATCAACCTAATCGGCTAAAGTCACACAAGCATAGAAAAATGTGTCCGTGTTGCGTATGCAAAAACCATCTGTATGATGTCCGTCTACAACCCCAGTGTCCGCTTCTACTTCTGTCATCCATTTTTTACATCAGAGAAGAAATTTTTTAAATTTATTTTTGTCTTAAGTGCATTAAGTGCGGCCGGTACATGGCAGCAGCTCATATGCTGGCCATTCCTTTGTTTTTTTGTCCCTGTTGACTTGAATTGACACGAGTGAGTGCGATATCTGAGACACTCCAACCAATGTTGTATTTGTAAACCTTTTTTTATGCGTGTGCGATACATTGTGCAAGAAAATCGCATCGTGTTACATGGGAAAATCGTGTGTTTCAGTAGTAAAAATTAGAATTGGCGCTCACATAAAGATCACACCTATCAGCCGCGTAAAATCACTTTTGTGTAAATGCACCCTTAGATGGACAAGTGTCGTCCTGAAATCGCATCAGAATGATACAAGCTTAAAAAAAGGAACTAACTTTTAGAACTCTTTAAACTACTAGACTGAGTTACATGAAGACAAGTAGAGCACTGCGAAATATGTTGGCGCTACACAAATAAAGATTATTACATGGAGGCCGTTGGCAGGCTTCCAGCTGCCAGGACCCATTGGTACCTTTCAGTTGCACTACAGAGTGCTGATGAGTGACATCTGCTTATATGCTGCAGTTGCTATTGATTGTGACCTGTAAGGGTTAGACTACTGTTCATGGCTGTTGGAGTAGGAGCCTGGCTGTCGGTAGTCGGCTAAGCCACTGTCTTGAAGTGATGTATGTGTGTTTAAAGCTTGTTGGTAAGGTCTGTAAAAGGCGTATTGGCCGTCACTAAGGGGTTAAGTAGTGCAGACTCTTGTTTTCCCTCTGTAATGCAGCTCATCAGTATGGCTCGGTGGAGGGTAATTTTCATTACAGTCATTAGCAATCTAGTCCTGTGATAAGTGCGGCTATTATGCGCACTCATAGTCAAAACCAATCCCTCCCCTGGAGGAAGTCGTCCGAATGGAATTAAACTTTCTCTGTATGATTTTAACGATGATATAAATGATTACAACATCGGATACAGGATGTGATACGGGGGGCATGGAGGCTCTAGTACCCTGTTGTACCACCTCTAGCTTGGATACGAGATGTGATACGGGTGGCATGGAGGCTCTAGTACTCTGTTGTACCGCCCCTAGCTTGGATACAAGATGTGATACGGGAGGCATGGAGGCTCTAGTACCCTATTGTACCGCCTCTAGCTTGGATACAAGATGTGATACGTGTCAGCATGGAGGCTCTAGTACCCTGTTGTACCGCTTTTAGCTTTGATACAAGATGTGATATGGCGGGCGGGCATGGAGGTTCCAGTAGCCTGTTTTAACGCCTTTGGCCTGTAAACAAGATGAGATATAGGGGGGCATGGAGGTTCTAGTACCCTGTTGTACCACCTCTAGCTTGGATACAAGATGTGATACGGGCAGGCATGGAGGCTCTAGTACCCTGTTGTACCACCTCTAGCTTGGATACAAGATGTGATACGGGGAGGCATGGAGGCTCTAGTACCCTGCTGTACCGCCTCTAGCTTGGATACAACAGGCTTGGTCACTAAGTGGGTAAGAGGACACTAAACGTCTTTTTAGAGCATTACGATATAGACATTAAATAACCAGCAGGGTTGTTGATCCGCGTCTTGCAGTCAGGTAGGAACTTTCAAGCATTGATCCAGGGATTATTCTGACTGCTATGGAGTCGGGAAGGAATTTTTCCCCCAAAATGGGTCACATTGGCTTCTGCCTCATTGTTGTTTTTTTTTTCATTCCTCTGGATCAACAAGGGGGGTGGACACAGGCTGAACTAGATGGACGTTGTCTCCATTCAGCCGAACAGACTGTTACTATGAGAGGAACACATGTGGCTGCAGGATGTCCTGAACATATCACTGAACTGTCATTGTCCCTCGTACCGCCACTAGGGGGACTGCCTGTTGTATACGATGGCCCCCCCAGACCATCACACCAGCAGGGGGCAGTGTGGCACTCGACAGCAAAGGCAGGATGGAGGCACGAACAGGGCCATCGACCGCTCCCAAACTTAATCTGGATTCATCGCTGGATTCATCCCCTCCGTAGCATCCAATTTAATAGTTCACAACATCACTGCAAGCGGAGGTGACGGTGGGTGTCAAAAGCAGAACATGTAATGGGCGCCATGAGACCAAATGTCCTTCAACCAAGTGCCTGGAAATGGTTCCGACAGACACGGGTGTAATGATGGCGCCCCCTGTCTCTGGATGGAGGAAAATGAAACAGTTGGAGCTGCTGGTGCTTGTTGGACGATCTGAGGCTGGTCTTTGGGAGGTCCTGAACCCGGTCGCCTTGTGTGCCCCCATCCACTGGTCCCAACACCTCCTAACAGGTGGAGGTCCTTTGTGCTACTAGATTTGGATCCCTTTTACAGAGGACATTCAGCATATAGTGTTCTGGGATGTAATAGGCAGTGGAATTGGATATAACTTGGGTCTGTCTGTTTCTGAGCCATCAGAAAGTTCTATGGATTGTTGACTGCTTTATAGTTGTATTTTCAGAATGTAATTAAAGGGGTTTCATTTATAAACTAATGCTTACCCAGGTTCAGGATAGATCATCCATATTAGATCGGCAGGGGTCCATCACTTGGGACTGCTGCCAATTAGCTGCTCTTTAGCCTTGTGCTCTTATGCACTGAACTGATTTCTGCCGGAAGTAGACAGCTCCGTTACTACTGTAGTGGCCAGGCTTGTGGTTGCAGGCATAATTCCCATTGAAATGAACGAGAACTTGGCCTGCAATACCAAGCCTGGCCACTAAAGTGTGAATGGAGTCATTTACTTCCTGCAGAAATCGCCTCAGTGCATGAGAGCAATGACCCGGTGAACAGCTCTTCAATTGGGGTCCCAGGCGCTGAACGCTGCTAATTAGAGATGAGCGAACGTACTCGTAATGAGTACTTACGCACCCGAGTACCGCCATTTTCGAGTACTTCAGTACTCGCGCGTAAAGATTCGGGGGGCGCCGGGGGGCGGGGAGAGGCGCGGCGGTGCGGGGGGTAGCAGCGGGGAACAGGGGGGAGCCCTCTCTCTCTCCCCCCCCCCCCCCCCCCCCACTCCCCGCCGCAACCCCCCGCGCCGCCACGGCGCCCCCCGAATTTTTTTGCCCAAGTACGGAAGTACTCGAAAATCGCGGTATTCGGGCGAAAAAGGGGCGGGGCCGAGCACGTTCGCTCATCTCTACTGCTAATATACTACTGCTGACCCGTCCTGAGGATAGGCCATCAATAGTGTAAAACTGGACAACCCTTCTAATTTCTGAGTTAGTCTGGTGATTTTATAGTACCGACTCTGGATATCAAGTGTCTCTAACAGTGGCTGACCATCCATGACCGCTACATGGGTAATGATTGCAATGACCGACGTGCTAGTGGAAGCGGTGGCTGTGATTGACGTACATGGTAATTGGCTACAATAGGATAGGAGGAAGAGAGATAACGAGCCAAGACCTTTCTCAGCTCTTTACAGGGAACACATTGTTTTATCAAATCTCAAGAAGGTTTTTTTTTTTTCCCCTCCTTCTTTTTTACAGTTTGACCGACTTTCCTCTAACTTGTATGTTAACTTTTCACTGCGTCATCACATATCAAACTTAGCAGATTTGGCGAGTTTGATCTGTGTGTATGGGTGAGTGCCGACTCGCCCCTAAAAAGCAGATGTGGGTTATTGGAATTCCCAGAGGACGGAGGAGTCTGCTGGGGGCTTGTTCCCGGCTTGTCTGTAAACACTTGGAGTGTGGATATGTATTATGGGGGGTGGAGGTGGAATAGCTGTTGGAGGTTTATGGGCCACTTGACACAACATTTATTGACTCGGACTTCACGTTGGGTTTGGGGTCATTTTCACATCTCCTTATATTCTATGAGAAGTCACTTCGTACATCAAACAGTGCAGATTTGTAAAACTCGTGTCTTGGGGAGATAGAATTGGCAGACCATGTAAGTCACGTCGGGGGCCGTTCCATTATCTTCATAACAAGCCTCAGACAGACGCTCTACCATAATTAGAGCCAAAGCCCTGCTTTCTTTATTTGGGGACCTGGTAGCATAAACTTCACAAGTTTTCTAATTTGCAGCCCTGTTGTACGAGTACCGGGCGTCACTGAGGGCTGAGATTGTACATAGGTAAGTTACTTTGTGCCATCTGCCCTACCAAACTTAATGAAACTCTGAGCTGGTCAGGTTGGTAGCTGTGATGATTGGGCAGTGAATGGCTCAGTATGTATTCCGCCATGTGAGCAGCGCCTCGCCCACCGCCACGTCTTGTAGTCAACCAAAATAAGATATTACTAAAGATGTTGACTTTTCTGTTCCTTAAGAGTCCCCTTA
This sequence comes from Eleutherodactylus coqui, assembly GCF_035609145.1. Classification (NCBI taxonomy): domain Eukaryota; kingdom Metazoa; phylum Chordata; class Amphibia; order Anura; family Eleutherodactylidae; genus Eleutherodactylus; species Eleutherodactylus coqui. The sequence goes on along the minus strand of NC_089846.1, from coordinate 5,874,637 downwards.
GTCACCTCTCTGTATAATAGCAGTAACGCCAGCTTGTGGCCATAACAGAGAACGGTCCTCTATCCTGCTCTGCATGGCCAGGCCCCTGATGTTACTCTTGTGATGCCGCCATCACTCGGCTTTCATGTAATTGGCTTTCTGCTGATAGAAATGAAGTTTCCTCCTTGACCCTCCATTTTTAGATCCTTGGTCTTTTTGTCTCCGCTGTTTCCTTTCTCAGTAACCCCGGGAGTTAACATCATCTGACAGGAGCGCAGGAATTACTGCCCATCCGTTCCCGAATAACTCCGTAATTATCCCGCTTATGAAATGAATCATGAAACGGATCCCTGATCTGAACTGAAATTGCCTCCAATAATTACAGTTCCTTGCTGGATAATTACGTTAAGACAACACATCCCTTCAGCTCTCTCCCTGCGGCGGCCTCCCACATATACATCGCTGGGACGTTTCCGTTGTCAGTGCGAGGCAGCAGTACTGATTATCTCCTAAATATACTTGCATTCTCAGCCCTGTGGTGCCTCCTTTCTGTCCCATTCTAATTTGCGTGTCTCATGTATCTTGCATGATTCAGGATTTCTGTGGATTGAGAAGATTCTCCCCACACGATGCCGGGTAATAGAATGCCGACCGTAGAACAATGTCTGCATCTCTAAAAAGGAGTGCCCATAACGAAAGAGATTCCCTTGTAAATCTCCTGTTATCAGGATGGTCAGACTGATGGAAAATTGTCTTCAGGGTATGTTCACACATGGCACAATCTGGACTACAGCCCATTTACACGGGAGCGATGATCGCTCAAACGGCAGTCTGACTGACAGCTTTGAACGATCATTTTGCATAAACTATTAACTAGCTACTCAGCAGCTTATTAGCGTGCAAATGAAGCGTTTAACTGAATTCAGTTAATAGCCGAGGGCTCTTATCTGCTTTCAGCTTCTTTGTTCTCCAATGGGAAACAATGCTATCAGCACTACCCGCGGAGAACTCAGCGTGCGGCCCTGATAGGATCGTACAACGCTTTTTAGGTTGACCTGAATTTAACAATCAGCTAGCAGTGCTCGAAAAGAGCACGATGGACGCGCATTTAGGCTGCCTGTCCACGGGCGTTGCGGTGCCCGTGAGCAGGAGCCAGCAGACGGATCTCCGCGGTGAGCCTATGATTACCCACTTGTGGGGGGGGGGGGGCTGTGCTTTCCATAGCAATGCTATGGAAACCGTGCATTGTGTTCCCCGCAGCCAGATTATCGCCGCGGGGAACGCAATCCAAAAACGCCCCTGGACAGGCAGCCTTAGGCACAACGATTAACGTCTAAACGATCGCTTTTTTGCAGGGTTTTTTGGGGTGTTTTGTTATTTTTATTTTTTTTTTTTTAGCGATCATCACGCCATGTAAATGGGCCTTTAGTGATGCAGATTTCATCCACTTATACGCTGCCCATCTGATGCATTGGTTTCCAGTGCATCAGTTCAGATGGGCGTATTTCCACAGCGTAAAAACAAACATCCAGCCAGCAAACGGAGTGCATACTGTGCGCCTTCCAGTTGGGCGTTTTTACACTGGCCGGAAAAGATAGTTCAGGAACTATTTTTTGGCCGTAATACGGCGGCGGTTCCCATAGACTCCTAATGGGGGCCTGTGGGAGGTGGGAGAGAGTTTAGAAGCGTGTCTGCTAAACTCCTGCCCCCTCCCATTGCTGACAGCCGACGGGATGGGAGCTTAGCACACTAGCTCTCGCCCCCTTTCCTTGCCAAGAGCCGGTGAGTGGGCGGAAAGGGGAAGGCAGTTTAGCAGAGCTTAAATTGTCTGTCCCCGCCCGACTGTATTCTGGGTGCGGCGTATAATCGCCACACCCAGCCATCTGAACGGGCGTTAAAAAAGGGAGTTTTAACGACCGTTCACACAGTTTTCGGCCGCGCTGTGGCCATGACATGGCCGTCCGAAAATCGCCTGCACTCGTGTGAAAGAGCCCTAAAATTGTAAAGACTGATTATCCCGCCATCTACCGTTCACCAACAGGAAACATTTGGCGCATTATGAAATGAAAAAACGACCCAGAACTGAGAAGCAGCTAGAATGTCCCATCAGACAAGAATGGGGCAACATTCCTCTCCAAGAACACCAGCAATTGGTCCGCTCTCTTCCCAGGAGAGGCGATGCTACACAATGCAGACACGGCCTAGCCACAACTTATGTGGGATGTGTTGCTGCCATCAATTTCTAAATTAGCTTTTTTTTTTTTAAAGATGAAATGGGAAAAACCGTCTCCCTTTCACCTTCTCATATGTTCTATTGGGAATAATATACAGCTAATTAATACATTTGAGAACCTTGCTATTAGAAGTGGAAAGAAAGAACAAAGATAACAGAATCATAAGGAATGATTTTGTTGTCATTTCTACGTGACGGCATCGTCCTAACAGTGAGGTTTGGAGGAGGTTCTGTTATGGTGGGGGGGTGTTAGGGCCATTGGTTATAGTGAAGTCTATCCTCACGGACAATGAGTACAGAGACATCCCGGACAATGTGGCATCACCTCCCCTGTGGTAATACTCTGGTGCTGCTCCATGTCTCCACCAACATGACGAGCGCCATGTCATACGGCACGCAGGGTGGGGAGCAGAACGTCTGCAGACTTCATTGTTGGCCTGAAGTCCCGATCTCAATCCCATTCAGCGGGATGAGCTAGAATACCGTATATGTGCGCCCAACACACCCATCCTACCCCCATCACTATCTGAAGCTCCTCCAGGAATGGAGACAAATCCCTGCACACATCTATGGGGATCTGGTGGGAAGCGTCCGCGGAGGGGGGCTGCAGTCATGGAAGCCAAAGGCGGCCACACCGGATGGGAAAATGGGAATAAAATCCAATTTTTTCCTGTTCTACGTGCGCCCTAATGCTTCTGTCAACATATTGTATTTGTTCATGGCAGCTTGAAGTTTGCACCAGGTAAGTCTTTGTTTCGGTCACGTGACCTACGTGGAGTTGTCCTCTTGCTGTGGCTTTAGAGTAAAATAAAAAGCTTTTCTTCATGGTACACACCAGACTTATTAGATCTTTGTCTCTCCCTCTCTTCAGGCTCCATCACTGTTGAATGGCCGAGTGACCCTCCACCAAGTCAAGGGTGGCACAGTCCTGTCCAGACAAGGTGACCAGGTGAGTCACGGCTGCGTCTGCCTCAGTCGAGTCTTCCATGGTGTCCTATATGAAGCAAACACCAAGTCTTGTTCTATTCCTGAATGCTGTAATTGAACACTTTAGCCATGAACTTTAAGTAATTGGCGTTAATATCTAGTTATCGCTCGTCTGCACAGTTGAGATCTTTCCATGTGTCTGCAGTGACGGCAGTACCAAGATGTGAAGCCTAAATTGGGCTATTTATGGACACTGACGTCCCGTTCGCATGGCTGTGATTTTACCAAGCTTATTGTACATTGTACTCAGGCCAGAGCCGCGCTGGCCTGTTCAGACTAGATTTGTGCATCTGTAATACGAATGTCCCGGCCGGACCGAGAGCATCTTGATCTGAACAGAATGGGAATCTGTCATGCTTGAAGATTTGGGTCAGGATTCCTGCGGTCAGCCCGGGACACTCATCCGTATTACAGATGAATATATGCAGCAAGGATCTACTCGTGTGTCTCCGGCCTCATGCAAACAATCTGCAGTAATTGGTACAATCCTGGTGTTACCAAAACTGCCTGTTACGAAAATCCAGTGAGGAAAGCGCCTCAGAGATAGAATGTAGGGAACGAACACCAGGTTAACTTTCAGCTGCGGACGGGATTTATTTGTTGTGCTGCCATGGGGTACCGCAGCCTCCTATATATTGTGGTTGACTGTGCCGCTGTTCAGCCACTCGCTGCATCGCTCAATGAACCAATCACAGCCATTCAATGCAGTAGCTGTGATTTGTTTCGTCGATCGCTGCAGTGATTGGCTGAGCTACAGTGCTCAAGAACCAGTCATAGCCTGCGCTTCCTGGAGGCGGGGTTTTTGAAACCCCTGACCAGGAAGCACTGGCTGCAGACCTGCTGAGGAGGAGTGCGGCGGAGCGGACAGCGCGTGTTAGGGGATCTATAGCGGGAGGGGGGGTTTGTCTTATTTTTGGGGTAAAGCTTAGTTTCACCCTCCCACCCACCACCTAGAAAATCCTGGTAGAAGAGCGCTACAAAGTTGCGATATCGCCCCGAGAAACCGCAGCGATGTTGCCCAGAACACAGCTGCGATCTTCTTGCGGCGATATCGCTGTCGCCCGTTTAAACGAGGCCTGAAGGAGGCGCGGATCCATTCCATAGCCCTGAAAAGAGCGGAGTGCGCCGGCTAGAGATTTCACTGATGCCATGTGCTGTTCTATCACCTTCTGGCTTGTACATCCCCCAACGCCTCATTATAGTCCATATACCACATCTTACATAATGTCTCTGTGCAGATGCGAGGGCTCGGAGCCGGCTGCGTTGTCTGTCTTTGCCGTGAAGGACAGAACAATGCGCAGCAGGGCGCCATCTTTGATTTGGGCCTCTTCTCAACTTCACAAAGATCTAATGCATTTTTTTTAATTGGGCTTTTACATGACGCTCTTCAGTGTCGGCAGCGGTGAGCCCCATCCCCAGCGTCTCCTCCTGATAAGGTCAATGATACTTGTAAAAGTGTCTGTATATGTACAATGCAGCCTGACCGCAGGAAGCCGCCACTGTGCAGACTTCTATGCAAAACCGCATCCCACCCCTCCTCGTATGTACAGTGCCACTCCTTATCTACCGATGCCGTGTAAGAAGTCACGCAGGAACATCAAGGGCCGCGCATGATAAATCCCCATAGCCTATATTGGTTGTACGGAGCGCCAACATAGAACATGCTGCAAGATATATGCGTGGGAAAGCGCAGGTATGAGTGGTCCAATATAAATCAATGGGCTGTGTGTGTGAAATACACGGGTGATATGCAGCACCCCCCCTCTCCATACGCCTGTCTGAGCGAACCCTGAATGTGGCCGAGAAACATACAAACTGTTAGATCTACAAAAGAAAATCTAGTGATCTAGTTTCCCTTCTTGGCCCCTTTTTGTATATTCGAACCACATTGGCAATGCGCCAATCTAGTGGTACAACCCCGGTCTCAATAGTGTCCATAAATATAAGAAACAGCGGTCTGTCTATCACATCACTTAGTTCCCTTAGAACCCTTGGGTGTATTCCATCTGGGCCCGGCGATTTGTCGGAGGCAACGGTGGGTGTCAAAGGCCGTACATGTAATGGGGGCTGCGAGACCAAATGTCCTTCAGCCAAGCACCTGGAAATGGTTCCAACAGACACAGGGGTGTAATGATGGCGCCCCCCTGTCTATGGATGGTGAACAACAGAACAGATGGAGCTGCTGGTGCTTGTCGGACGATTAGACACTCCTCTCCACTGGTGGTCTGTAGGGGGCGTCCTGAGCCCAGTCACCTTGTGTGCCCTCACACATCCACTGGTCCCAACACCTCCTAACAGTCTGGTCAGAACGGCCGGTGGGGGACAATGCATGGATGCGACCATCCAGCTTCTCGCATCCCAATAATGCGCCCCCCTCTGGTAACGGGGTGAAATCTCTTCTCAGCGTCGTACAGGTGTCTAGTGGCCAACAAGCTCTACAAGCGGAAGAAGAGGTCACTGCACACAAGGAGCCTCCGAGAGCCTCTTATAGGCCAAGAGGGGAACTACTTATAGGGCCTCCGGTGACAAGACCGTCCATCTAATCACAACTCTCATCATTTACACATCTGCCAGAGATGGAACCGCAGGACGGGGTCTGCAGCAAAACAGCAACTTCTTCTGGAGCCGGATTGTTTTTGGCAATGAGTGTACTTCCAGTAAATATATGCTGTATAGAGGTGTTGCATTGATGTGTTTTGAAGCACACTGTTGCTATGTGATTTTTTTTTAAAGATCTTTTTGGCATTAGTTGTGTTTTTATATCAGTGTGTATTGATTGGTGTGAATTAATGTGCTGTGCCTAACAGCAGGGGGCATGGAAATAGAAGAACATGGAAATACTCAGATGTTATATAAACCCTTTATCATTCTTCCTCCTTTAGGATGTCAATATCCGGTTCGTTATCTCTGGACTCCTCCATGTTTACCAGAGGAAGATTGACCGCGAGGAAGAGACCTGCCTGTTCATCACCCATCCAGGGGAGCTGGTCGGGCAGCTGGCTGTGCTGACTGGAGAGCCGCTCATCTTCACCATCAAAGCTAATCGGGACTGCACTTTCCTGTCAATTTCCAAGTGCCATTTCTACGAGTAAGTGACCTTTTGTCCTGCGCCTTAAGAAATAGTTCATAAAGTTTTTACTTATTGTAGTAAAAACGAGTTTACAAGGGCAGTATAGGTCCAGGTATAGACTTCAAGAGACTTTACTGTGTGGACCGTAAAGCTAATAGTATAAAAATATAGCTTTTATTAAGAGTAACTAAAAGAGAACGAAGAACAAAACAAACACTTAATAAATCGTATAAAACGATGATAACGTTTGCCACATATATATGAAGACCAAACTAGGTTAGAGTCGAGCAGTGCGGCTGAACCCGCCGAGTCAAAAGTGAAACACTAAGACTCGACCTGTGGAAATTATTGGTCATCGGACATAACTGGAATAGTCAGTCCTATTAATCATGTATCATATAAATTAGAATTGAATTAACACGCATTAAGCGTTATCTAGCGTTACCCTAAAGTTTTTACTTATTGTAGTAAGAGTATTCATGACTGCTGTTCTTACCAGAGCTATGATTAATATCGACCGACCTGTAACCCAACAGATCCCATTGACTAATAATTGGGTCCATCAGGGTTGTGGTGTTTGCTACAACCACGTGGTTAGTGTAGCCATATACTAGTGAAACCTCTCCAACCCCCCCCCCCCCCCCCCCGAGCTGCCCCAGACATTCCCTAGCATCCTGTGTTTATCGTCTCTCCTATGGAGGACCATTCTTCTTGAATGCAATTTTTTTCCTGTTCATTTATCTTCGTAGTGAAACCTGATTGAGACAAAGATTCATTGTGAACATCAATTATATCTTCCCCTAATATATTGTTATAAAACTGTAAGGTTCTGATAAATCTGCTGGTCTGTGCTATTAACACCAGAGTCACCCAAGCTTTCACAATCTGTAAGGCCTTGGGCTGCCCATAGCTTCCATAGAGAAACACTGAGGTTCACAATTCTGCTGTTCTGCTATTCCCACTTTCAAAAAAATCAGTATATTTAATTTGTTTTTTTCCGTGATGTGTATATCTGAGCGAATTGTTTATTGAGTTTATATTACGGAACCAGTATTGGGCTTTGATCTTGTCGATAATAGGGCGATTGAACCTTTGTTGCCGCAGCTGTAATCCCATAAAGCAGTATCCTCAGACGGTCCTCATCCAATTGGGACTCTTACAGTCAACAACCTCTGTCTGCCTTCAGAATTGGGCTCTTGCATCTCCTGAAGAGCTGCCATGTTGGCGGTGAAACTAGTCGAGCCAGAAGAGCTTAAATTTCATAGTTGGTAGAATCACCAACTGAGTCAATGCTATTCGAACCATGCTCGTAGTCCGCTGCACGGACACATGGTCTAGATTGGGTTACTCTATCTAAACCCAATGTACAGGGTCATCCTCTTATGACCCGACTCCAGAGCGTTCCTCTCCTAGATTTTGGTCTGAGTTTTGTTACTGGGGTGCTGAAGCCCGTATATATGTGCATGGGCATCACGTCACAGTTGTCCAGCCCTGGTGGGAGTGTTTTTAAGGATTATCTAATAAACGTTATCTACGAGATTTTAAAAAAATTCCAGTCTTGGAAGGACCTTTTACAGATTCAGCAGATACCAATTTTAAGATTGTGGTTTTCTTATTTTCTATAGGTTTTTAGATGCGATGACTTGCAAGTGTTGGCAGTTTTTTTGGGTGGGGGTTACGCAACTTTTTAAGATTTGTTATTTTTATAATTTGAACTTTTTATTTTACCTATTTTTATTAGTAGACACAGGGGACTTGAACTTGCGATTGTTTGATTGCTTAAACATCATAATACAATACAATAGTATTCCGTTATGCTATATTCTAACAGGCTGCCTATTAAAGACGTACCACAGGCACATCTTTATAGGCGAATAATCTTGGCAACCATGTGGGCCTTTAGAAGCCCCCAGACTGCCATGACAACCAGATGGCACCCCTGCCATCTCCTTGCAGCGGAGCTGTTTGGTACATTTAATGTTGCTGTCAGAACGGACAGCAGCGTTTCAAAGGTTAACAGCCACTATTAGAATTATATCTGATCCTGGCTGTTGCCAGCAGGTATCCGCTATCAAAGACAGCTAATACCCGCCATGTATACACATGCAGTGGATGATTATATATGTGCTAACTGCATAGAGCGTGTGGAGTTAGGACCTATACAGCTGTATGTGTGCCACGAAGGGGCTATAGGGGTTGTTAAGGACTTCCCTTTAGTGACCTACCCTCACGATTCTTTGCCAAAAGTTCATCAGTGGGGTCCATAATTCAGGCAGAGCTACCATTCAAGTCATTGCAATACAGACAGAACTTATCTGCTTCTAGCGCTGTCTGCACTGACTGCTCTGGCAATCAGCTGATCGGTGGGGATCCCGATTGGTGAATCCTAGCTGATAAGCTGTTGATGACCTATCCTGAGGGTAGGTCATCACTAGTAAAAGTCCTGGAAAACCCTTTTTATCCTGTAATATCAGAGAAAGACATCTAGTCCCTCTTAAACTCCTCTATGGATTTTGCCATCACCACGTCCTCAGGCAGAGAGTTCCACAGTCTCACCGCTCTTACCGTAAAGAACCCCCTTTTGTGTTGGTGATGAAACCTTCTTTCCTCTAGACGTAGCGGATGCCCTCCTACCAATATTTATTGGGCCTGCGGTATAATTCAGCCTGATGCTGCACCACAACAATTTTTGTGTGCGTTGCCACCAAAATGAGCCGATCGCCGGGTCTAAGTTTACTCCGTACCCTGAGGAGTGTTTTCAGCAGTGAAATAATTTTAAGGCGTCTTCACTAATCAGGACCAACGTGGCCTGCATTATTCATACGGAGGACGCAACGAGAAACTAGGCCATGTTAATACAAGGAACACGTTTATTTATAATGGGGCGCCAGGTGCATCTGCAATCAAGGACTGGCGCGGTTATATTATCGCACGGCTGCAATTACAGCAAACTAATGAAACCTGAGCGGAAGGAGAGTTATGGATGAGAAGCAGAAGTGAGAAGAACACCTTGCTTTCATCCTGATTTACAGTTGCCCAATACTTAGAATCTGCTCTGTGGTTTCTATGCTGGTGAATGCACTCTGTTGCTCCCTGTTATCAGCTGAGCGTTCTGTAGTCGGCTGACTGCACATTACATGTCGCAAAGAAATAACAAAACCCTTTTGAAGAAAAATCTTGATTTAAAAATGCCTTCTGTTTTGTGCATGCAACTCCTGTGCAGACCTTCTGTACTGTGTATGCAGCTCCTGTGCACGCCTTCTGTACTGTGCATGCAACTCCTGTGCACACCTTCTGTTTTGTGCATGCAACTCCTGTGCAGACCTTCTGTACTGTGTATGCAGCTCCTGTGCACACCTTCTCTTTTGTGTATGCAGCTCCTGTGCACACCTTCTCTTTTGTGTATGCAGCTCCTGTGCACGCCTTCTGTATTGTGCATGCAGCTCCTGTGCACGCCTTCTGTTTTGTGCATGCAGCTCCTGTGCACGCCTTCTGTTTTGTGCATGCAGCTCCTGTGCACGCCTTCTGTTTTGTGCATGCAGCTCCTGTGCATGCCTTCTGTTTTGTGCATGCAGCTCCTGTGCATGCCTTCTGTTTTGTGCATGCAGCTCCTGTGCAGACCTACTGTATTATGTATGCAGCTCTTGTGCACGCCTTCTGTCTTGTGCATGCAGCTCCTGTGCACGCCTTCTGTTTTGTGCATGCAGCTCCTGTGCACGCCTTCTGTTTTGTGCATGCAGCTCCTGTGCATGCCTTCTGTTTTGTGCATGCAGCTCCTGTGCAGACCTACTGTATTATGTATGCAGCTCCTGTGCACACCTTCTGTTTTGTGTATGCAGCTCTTGTGCACGCCTTCTGTCTTGTGCATGCAGCTCCTGTGCACGCTTCTGTTTTGTGCATGCAGCTCCTGTGCACGCCTTCTGTTTTGTGCATGCAGCTCCTGTGCATGCCTTCTGTTTTGTGCATGCAGCTCCTGTGCAGACCTACTGTATTATGTATGCAGCTCCTGTGCACACCTTCTGTTTTGTGTATGCAGCTCTTGTGCACGCCTTCTGTCTTGTGCATGCAGCTCCTGTGCACGCCTTCTGTTTTGTGCATGCAGCTCCTGTGCACGCCTTCTGTTTTGTGCATGCAGCTCCTGTGCATTGCCTTCTGTTTTGTGCATGCAGCTCCTGTGCAGACCTACTGTATTATGTATGCAGCTCTTGTGCACGCCTTCTGTCTTGTGCATGCAGCTCCTGTGCACGCCTTCTGTCTTGTGCATGCAGCTCCTGTGCACGCCTTCTGTCTTGTGCATGCAGCTCCTGTGCACGCCTTCTGTCTTGTGCATGCAGCTCCTGTGCACGCCTTCTGTCTTGTGCATGCAGCTCCTGTGCACGCCTTCTGTCTTGTGCATGCAGCTCCTGTGCACGCCTTCTGTCTTGTGCATGCAGCTCCTGTGCACGCCTTCTGTCTTGTGCATGCAGCTCCTGTGCACGCCTTCTGTCTTGTGCATGCAGCTCCTGTGCACGCCTTCTGTCTTGTGCATGCAGCTCCTGTGCACGCCTTCTGTCTTGTGCATGCAGCTCCTGTGCACGCCTTCTGTCTTGTGCATGCAGCTCCTGTGCACGCCGTTTGTCTTGTGCATGCAGCTCCTGTGCACGCGTTTGTCTTGTGCATGCAGCTCCTGTGCACGCCGTTTGTCTTGTGCATGCAGCTCCTGTGCACGCCGTTTGTCTTGTGCATGCAGCTCCTGTGCACGCCGTTTGTCTTGTGCATGCAGCTCCTGTGCACGCCGTTTGTCTTGTGCATGCAGCTCCTGTGCACGCCGTTTGTCTTGTGCATGCAGCTCCTGTGCACGCCTTCTGTCTTGTGCATGCAGCTCCTGTGCACGCCTTCTGTCTTGTGCATGCAGCTCCTGTGCAGACCTATTTGTCCACTGCTACTTGCTGATTTACTGATTTTGTATGTTGGCAACAAGTAGGAGGAAGATGTAAAGGGAATGTCTACACAGGACTTATATCATGCGGAGACACATAGCTTTGCACGGGAGCTGTGCGCACAAATTGGAAGCTTTACTAAATGCGCCGTTTGTGCCCAAAGTGTGTGGACGGTTTGCATCGTCTTTATTATTTTTTTTAGAAGTGGACGTGATTTGATGGTAAAGGGGTTTTGCTTGGGTTGCCGCCAGAGTGCACCAACATTCTGAGGCCAAGTCAGCCAGTAGGTGTAAAGCTACACAAGAGGCAGCATGTGTCTCATCCAGCATCATCACCCCGATAATTTGGCGCACTTCTAGGCTGCCTGGTGTGAAGCTCCTTTCACAGGACCAGTCGACATTGGTGCTTGTTTATCTGTCATTCGGACAGTATAGAAAACAATGATTCAACCCTCCCATACTATTTTTTGCTGTTGGCAGCACATCTCCCATGTATGCCATAGAAGTATACCTTTCTGTACAGGATTGGTTGGAGCTCTGAGCTCACACTTATTGGAGGTGTCACTTTGTCACAACTCCTTCCATGAGTTCTTGTTAGTCCCGATTTGCCAGTCTCCATCCTTCACCTCCTGCCCTTTTCCAGTCACATTGCAGTTAGAAGGCCATGATTACCATGATTAGATCAGAAGACAGAGCAGGCGTCATGGTGGTCTGCCCGTGATCACACGCACAGCTTTATAACCTGTTGGATCTACAAAGTTCTGGGCAGCGGTGCGATATCCTGGGGGAATATCCTGATGGCACACAGTGTTCTCTATATGCCGTGCTCTGTATTACCGTCCTAGCACAGTAGTCACCGTTCTGAATTACATTTAGTATCTGCTGTTGTATTATAAAGACATTCAGATACTAATTATATATGAAAGTGGAGTTTTTCTTTAACCCCTTCTCATCCTTAGGCTGCTTGCACACGGGCAGATTTGCATTGCGGAATCCGGAGCGGTCATTCTCCTCCGAAATTCTGCATCAAATATCGCCTATAGGATTTTTATGGAAAAGTGATGCTTTCTGCACACGAGTGCGAACCAACTGCGTTTTCCATTCGCGCTACATTTTTGCACGGATTCCACGCGGTTGGCTTCCATTGAAGTCAGTGGAAACTGTCCGATCCGTGGCCTGTCCACAGCTGAAAAGCAGGAGCTATGCGGACCATCCGCAGTACAGATGAAGAAAAAAAAAAGGGCAGGTATGAGCGCACGCCGACGCTGCCAGGGCCGGACCCGCCGTGTGCAGGCGGCATCATATATATTTAGTATTTTGGTATTTAGTCATACTTTTAGTTTGTCTTAAAGTGATCTGATCTCGGTCTGAAAAACTGCTAAACTCCCAGAACTTCAGTAGGAACGGACTGATATATATATATCTAGTGTATAATATGGCACTTCTCATGGTACAGCACTGGACCAGCAGTTCATCAGTCTGTTCCTACTGGTGTCAGACGAGATCTGTGGGTTATATACGGAGGACTAAGAGGGTTATTGTTTAGAGGAGTTTGTTTGTCAGAATTATTACATTGAACTATAACGGGAGGGGGGGGGGGATTACAATTTTGTATTACTTTTGCCCATTTTTCTTTGTTTGTGAGTTAATTCCTTTTATTTAAGGTTTAATACAATCATCTGCTATCTGGATAGGAAGTATGTCTGACTGCTACCACCAATCACAAGAACAGGTGTCCGGAGTCCCCCAGTTTAATGGAGCAGTGGTCACACATTCACGGTCTATAGGACTGATGGATGAGTACAGCACTAGTGTAGATGTGTCACCGCTTCGTTCAGACCGCCCTACTCCTGATCGGTAGGGGTCCCAGTGGTGAGACCCCCCACTACCCCAGTAGTCATACACGTATTTCCTGTTCTGTAGATGCTGATGAATGTTGTCCATTGGTCGGCCGCTGCAATGGATTCTGGTTTGGTTTTGTACTATATAAAAGCCCAATCTATGCCATAAATAATAAGTACCGAATAATTGTCTTCACCATTACAAAGCAGTTATTTTAACTTTCTCATTTAGGCACCAAACTCCTTGGTCACTGATGGGTTAAAGGTGTTCTTGGAGACTCCAATATTGATGGTCTTTCCTCAAGATGGCTCATCAGTATCAGATTGGTGGGGGTCTGCCGATCAGCTGTTTGAAGTGGCCTTGGTCCTCAGTAAGCGCCTTGGTCGCTTCAGTACTTACCAGGCACAGCGCCGTACACGATATGGTGGCTGCAACTTGAATAGAACTCCCCTGCTCTTAGGCCTTGTGACTGATATACATGACATCGCAGGCCTGAGAAGGACCCCCTGTGGTCACCTCCTCCAGTAGTTTATCAGTGCAGGTCCCAAGCAGGGGATTCACACCAACCTCATATTGATGTATCCTGAGGGCTGATAATGAATATTGAAGCCCCAGGAAACAAATGAATTCACCTTCCTGTGCTCCACAATGTCTGTCGGGGTCCATCATCTGCAAGTTTGCTGGAAGATCCACCCCCAGTGGACTTCTCGGCTCCGGAGTGGAGTTCTTTTCCTGTTACTGTATCCATTACATCCACAGATGGGTTCCAGGATGACTTCTCTTGTTCCTGGCGGAGTGACCTGTAAAGCAGCCCTTACGTGGACCTCCATTGTAAGTGAGACGATTAGAAATAAAGGCCTTTCCTCCATTCTGTCTCTGCAGGATCATGAGGGAGCAGCCCAGCGTGGTTCTGGGGGTCGCTCATACAGTTGTCAAGAGAATGTCGCCTTTCGTAAGACAGATTGATTTCGCTCTGGACTGGATGGAGGTGGAGGCTGGACGTGCCGTCTACAGGTGAGACTGTCAGTAGTGCAATGTGGAGTGGGACTAAAGAATGGGCAGAGCGCCCCCAAGGGGATCTGTGGAACGATTGGACCATAAGGTATTAATATAGTTACAGTAAGCTGTTGCTCCCGTCATCGTTGTCATTCTGCTATCAGTCATGTTTTATCATTTATCGCAGTGCGATTCACGCCTGTCTGCGCCTGGATAATCCTAGCCTCTGCTCCATAACTTGTCACCATGTGACTGTTTATGGAGACTCTAGTCGCCATCATTTTGCAGCCCTCGGGGTGCGTTCACACGAGCGACTTCATCATGTTGAAATGCACAAAACGTGCGCCAAAATATTTAAATGGGCATTTTGTTCTCTCGCAGCCGAGCTGCAAATTGGAGGAAATGCAGCATCAAGGATGCTGAAATCTCACCCATTGAGAAACATAAATGCATCGCTCGTCTCATGCAGGCACACGGTCATCTGAATATTAGATGATGGCAGAATAATGTGACTCGACTCCCTATATCCTTCTGTAGTCATACAGAGACGCATTGTAGCTGAATGGTGACCAACTTACTGTAATCACAAGAGGCCACATTGACCTCTTAGAGGCCCACAGAGGACTCACTATGTATTCTTCATGCGTGCTCGTGGTTTTAGTAGTGCAGCATCTCCCTCAGTACTCCGATGTCCTCCTCTCCTGCCCAACAATAGAGACCTACTCCACAGTTAGGACCGGCCCAATCTTCGAGCTCCAGACATGTCAGCCGCCGGCATCACAGCGCATCGCTAACAAACTGCCCAAATAAGTAGGACAATCACTTGTTAAAGAACAGGATTAAAAAAGATCCTTATGATTACAAAGAACTGGAATTTGCTTATATATTAATTTGAGAAGATATTTGGATGTCATAGAGGGGGATCCTCTCTGGACCAAAGTACCAACAGGCTTCAGCCCGGCCTCGTATTACACAACGACCATTCAACTCAATGACTTCTGTGCTATACTACATTATTCCTGTAGAGGTCGCTGCAGTCGAAATGTTTAACCGCCTGCTCTGTGTCCAGCGACTGAAACCTCAGCGACTGCTGTGCTGGCTTCACCCTTTAGAATGGGTTGTCATAGTAAGACAAGACCTTCAGAGGGAAAACGTCATTGAAAAATGATTGCTAGATGACTCTATTATTTAACTTATTATCAAGTTTTTATGTTAAACGTATTTTAAAAGAATTTTTTTTTAGTGTCAAGACCTGTATTCATAAAAACCCCCATAAAATTCATCAGTTTCCACATCGACCTCTAAGCCTCATGATCATCTGATGCTGCTTGTTCTGTAGAGCTCTCTGCTGAGCAGTCATCTCATTATCCTAGGAGTCACCATTCACAATAAGGCATTGTCCCCGCTCACCCCCTTCCATCTACAGGTCACAGAGCAAGCCCACAACCCTCTCCCATAGACGTCTGTATGTCATGGTCACCCCTCCCCCCCAAGGGTCACAGAGCATACTCACAAACCTCTCCCATGGAAGTCAACGGCTCTCTCCTTGTGTATTGTGCAAAGTATATCTTTCAATATTACTAACTACAGTTCAGACAAGATGGCCACCCCCATGACAACAGTCGTGGAGAGGCGCCATTGCATGCTGAGCTAAACCGTTACCAAAGCAACAGTTGGACCCACAGCAAGTATCATAAACCGGTCCTATTCCAATTATTAGGACCCTGCACCATAATCGCTGGCTGTGGCAACTGTCCCACTCAGCGTGCAGCGGCGTCACTCCACACTTGGTGTCTTGCTGGGCTGAAGAATAGGCCTCACTGCTTTTATGCCCCATTGGTGTAAGTATGACCTGCTAGTAAGACAGTCTGCTGACTAACGGCAGCTTTAAGGCACCTTTTCACATCTCATTCAAGTGAATTTCTTTTCTCCCCAGACAAGGTGATAAATCTGACTGCACCTACATTGTTCTCAATGGACGGCTGCGGTCGGTTATTAGGAAGGATGATGGAAAGAAGCAGCTGACAGGAGAATACGGCCGAGGAGATCTCATTGGAGTGGTAAGACATGGCGGCGTTTCTCTTACAGCTCTGAAGATGCTTCACATTTAGCTTTCTTCTATGCAGAAATACAAATGCTTGATGCCAGCAATCTATATATTGGTTCCCTTAGGCTGCTCCTCAGGCCTCTTGTTTCTATCTCGCCAAACATGTACAAGGCTTTAAAGAGATTGTGTCAGCAGATCTCCATAGGGGCGCAGGAAGGCACCATAGGGGAGCAGGAAGGCACCATAGGGGCACTATGCCTTTATTACAGCTGTTAGCCCATCAGGGCGAAATGCACCTTTTAATCTGGTGCGCCCCCCACAAGTTCTCTGTGGACACAGGGAGAGCACAGGAGGGAGAAGTTCCACCCAATCAGACGCCCTTAAACATAGATTGATAGCTGTAGCCATCTCCTGATTGGAGAGAAGGAAAGCTTCAGAGGCAGAAGTCCGCCTGCAGAACTCTTGTGGCGCGGCATGCTGCAGATTACAAGTTATCTTCCTCGCTGATGCGGTTGCTGACGGCTGCTCCCCATCCCCTTTGTGACTCTGTCAGCAGGTTTGCATGAGCTTTACTGCGGACAGAGTCTCTTGGGATATCCTCATCTCAGACTTTTAGGATATATCATATTAAAGTCCGATGTATATGGGTCCCACATCTATCTCATGATGTCCCCAGTTGTATGAGACAAGCCGGGAAGGACAGAAGTACGGAAACAGTCAGGTGGGTTGTCCTGCGTTGTTTCCGACACTTCCACAGAAGTGAACAGAAATAGCGCAGCACAGGCCGCTTGCCTGTTTCCGTACTCCTGCCCATCATGGCCTCTGCAGGGGGGGGTATTGCTATCTTGCCTATGATTTGATCTGATGGGAATGCCCCTTTAAAATGTGGCTTTTGACTTGTATTGACTGCTTTCTGTCGCCATCTGTATTCGTTGGGTGGGCACTAGAGAAGCTGTACTGGCCGCCTACCACGGATGGAGCGTCTACTCAGCGTTGTATATGTCTGCGATTCTATATACATGTGTATTCTCATAGACTGGTCTATTCTTATTTATGGTGCGGAGGTTAGTATGTAGCACCGCGGCGATGAAGGGCATTTATTCTGTGCAGTGCTTTTGGTATTGATGCGTAGATTTTACCGGCTCCCATGTTTGTTGGAGAATCCAATCAGTATTAATGACTCGTAATTCTCTGGCTGAGTGACCCTTCTGGCGCGTTCCTGTCCGTTCCATTGCACTATCCTAGATATGTCGTCCTCCTAGAGAGCATTAATATTCCGCTCTGCTCACTTACTTGGCTCATAACTCTCTAAACTCTAGAAATGTCTTCCTGCCGGAGGAATAGAGGTCGCCGCCGCCGCCGTGCGGATCACATGGTGCTCGGCTGATTTATCACAGACCGTTTTCAGCTTGTAGTCAGCAGAATCCCACCTGCAGTCTTATGTGGCTAAACCTTCCTTCAGGATGTGTTCACATGCGGCGGGTCAGGGGCACCGAAATGGGCAGCAAATCAGCTGCATGCAGCCGCATCCTTACTTCTCCTGACCGTGTGACAGTTTACTGCGGGATCTGGTCATCGGGTGACATGAAGGCTGTATACCCGTGGGCACGAGCCCTTAGTCACAGTCGCCCCGGCTTCCTATACATGGGAGGAGGCAATTTAACCCACGGGTCCCAGAATTCTGGCTTCAAAGCATAGCAATTGTGGTGCAAGCCGGTCTTTAACAGAAACTAGTATTAACTTGTGCTTTTTGAACACTTCATTTTATTAACAGCTGTTTAAGAAAATGGACACAGCTGTCTGCGGGTGACGACCTGGGGTCCTTGTTAATAAAGTCAGCTGAAAGAACCCCCCCATAGAGAATAGGAGAGCTGCGCCTCCACGGAGCCTGACAGATAGAAGCGTAGGTCGTACCAGACCCCTGCGAAGGGGATGCACAGGTAACCGCTGTGTGCGAGTGTAGACCCTCGCTGCCTCGGGGTCTCTAGATCTTCATTAATCCTAAAATAGAGCAATCGCACCGCAGACCTCTGAGGTAGGAAGCGCGTACGAGTACTTGTTTTATATAAGAAGTTTCCACAGACAAACAAAATGTGCCGTAATCCAGATGTGGGGCGCGGGTGCCCTGGGCTGTGGGGCGCGGGTGCCCTGGGCTGTGGGGCGCGGGTGCCCTGGGCTGTGGGGCGCGGGTGCCCTGGGCTGTGGGGCGCGGGTGCCCTGGGCTGTGGGGCGTGGGTGCCCTGGGCTGTGGGCGCGGGTGCCCTCTGCTATAGACACGGGTATAGCGAGGTTTCAGACAACGGCGTCCTTTATCAAGCTTTAGCATATTATAAGACAGGATCATTGGGAACCTCGTTTGTACCTGATGGACTGTGAATAATGGGGGGGCACTGAGGAACGCCCCTATCACTCCACTGCAGAAAATACAATAATCTCTGCGTCTGGTTACTGAGAAGAATACCTAAAAGGTTGTCCGAGGGATTTTAAAATATTATGCAAATGCAATAAATGGCATAAACTGATTTGTTGTCCTGGACGCTGCAGCGCCCCCACTCCAGTCCTCCGTGCCGTTTGTTACCACATGGCTGCAGTGGTGGCATTATGTGCCCGTCCTCTGATGTCTTGTGCCATATACCACTGAGGCCAGAGATTGGCTATATGGAACGTCACCTCTGCAGCCATTTTGAACAAAGCCTAAGGGCCCTCTTACATGGGATAACTTGTCAGGCACAGATCCCTAACGTGTCGTCCCAGCAATGATCATTCCTGTGCTAGTGAATGGAGGTGGAGCGACTGGGGGTCATTACGTCCCACCCGCCTCCATTCACATTGAATAGCCAGTCATTCATAGATTAACGACTGCCTGTTTGCACGAGCCGATCCGTTGTTTGGTTTTCTGCATGCAGAAACTGGATGACGAACGAGAAGCAAACAAATTGCCACTTGTTGTTCAGATGGGCAGCATTTACACTGGATGCAGGAATCTGAACGATTTATCGGCCCGTGTAAAAGGGCCCCAACTACAAGGACTGGACTGCCGGGGATCAAATAGATGATTATAGAGATGTTAATACAAGGTCAACAGGTTTTCTCGGCTCCCAATACATGAGCGTTCGGATCGGCTGAGCATTCCGGTGTTCAGGGAGATGAGCAGAAGACAGATATCTTTACTGGCAACTTATCTCTCTGGGAAAGTAAAGCTTCGGACATTGTAATGCTCATGAACCCGTCCAAGAACCTCCTCTCCCCAACATCATATGCCAAAGGAAAGTTGAGCCGCCCCCATACACATTAAGGTGCATTTAGACACAAAGATAATCGCTCAAAAGATGGCTTTTGAGCAATCGTTTTTGCATGAACTACTACTTGGTACTAATTCCTATTAGTACCAATTAGTAGCATGTTAGCCGCCCGGAGCTGTAATCAGGGAACAGACACCAGCTACTTTTTGAATGAATTCCCTTTGTTCAGCCACGGGGCTGACAGTTAAGACAATGTAATAACCTGTTATCCGCTCTCCCCGGGCAGAACACAGCCTGTGGTCCGGCTTATCAGCTGTTCTGCTGGATGATGGATTTCATGCTGAACCGAGATCCATTACATGCAACGATTATGGCTCAAAAAATGGCTCCATGCAGAATCCCTTAGCGGGTCCCTCCTTTCTTGCAGACATGAGGCCAGAAAATCAATTATACTTGCCTGTCCAGACGCTGCGGGTCTCCCCTCCGTCGCAGCCAGATCTTCTTCCTTCGACCTGGCGGATGTGCTCGGCACGCCAGCAGCGCGCGATGCGCATGAACTGTGCGCGTTTTTTTTTTGTTTTTTTTAAAACTCTTGCTTTCCCGCGGTCCGCAGCACGGACGCAGTGACAGCTTCAATGGAAGCCGTGGGAGCCATCCGTGCAGGAAAACCTCACGAAATGGAGCATACTGCGGGTGCTTTCCTGCATGCACGATCCACACGCAAGGGAAAAATATGACATCCGCAGGTATTTAATTACCTGCGGGCGTCCAATGATTCCCTATGGGCGCGGATCACGTGTGAGGGAGATCAGTTGTCTGGCCCGCCATTATCAGTGGGTTCAGATGACTAAGCATGTAATCGTGGAGGATCAATGGGGAGCCATGGCCTATGATCATTAATAATAGTGAGAATACATTGCAGTATAGAAGTACATCATAGCATCACAGGTTCAAGTCCCCTACAGGGACATAAAAAATGGAAGAAAAACATAGTAATTAAAAACCCCTTTTTTGCCCACTTTCCCCGACTTTGTTTATTTTAATCAAATGAATCAAAGCCCACAAGTTTAGCATCGTACCGACATGTACGATAAATTAAACACACTTTTTATCCTGCACAGCAAAAAGTGTGAAAATAAAAATGAAAAAAGGAATCATTTAGCCTCCCAAACCGTGCAATAAAAGTGATGAAAAAGCCGTATTACCAGAATATGGTAGCAAGAAAAACTACAGCTCATCGCGCAAAAGACAAGCCTTCGCAGAGCTCCGTCTGTGGAGAAATAGTATATCTGTTAGATAACAGGATTCAGTACAGAATTCTCCATTGTGAGATAGCAGAGCTGGACAGGCTCTAGGGACTGTCGAAACGTCGCGGCTGTTTGTGCAGAGGCCGGTGGAGCCAATAGAAAAATAAGTGTTCTGGGAGTTTGAATGCAGCGAAGCAAAAAATAATAATTTCCAAAACAAAAAGAGGGTTTTATTGTGAATCAGGGGAAACTGTAAGAGAAATCTATAATTTTGGTATTGTAGTAATCCTACCG
Organism: Eleutherodactylus coqui; assembly: GCF_035609145.1. Taxonomy (NCBI): domain Eukaryota; kingdom Metazoa; phylum Chordata; class Amphibia; order Anura; family Eleutherodactylidae; genus Eleutherodactylus; species Eleutherodactylus coqui. The sequence continues at coordinate 5,853,782 of NC_089846.1, read as the reverse complement.
GCCCGCAGAAAAAGTGCATCCTGCTATTAATGCTGAAGGAGCATCGCTACAAAAACAAAATTCCTCCAAAAAACAATGGCAGAATCGATGCATGTTTTTCTCCTGGCCCTCCCAACTAAACAAAAGTTAATAAAGTTGTACAATCTATTATATGGACCCCCAAAATTGTACCAATAAAAACTACAACTCGCCACAGAAAAAACACCTCTTCATACGTCCGTGTCGATTTGAAGAATAAGGTTATGAAAAGTGTAGATGAAAACCCTTCCCAAAATCGTTGCATCTTTACAACCAGAATAGGCCGTGTCACTAAGGGGTTAACATTAAAAGCAGCTGAGAACTGTCCGTTTTCTAGAGCATTGGCGGAGCGTTGTGCGGTGGTACGGGTGAGGTAAGCGTGTGCCCAGTATAGCCGCGTCCTGCGGGACTCCTGCAGGTCTGTATATAGCGCTGACCCCGTTTATCGGTTTCTTTTTCTGTCTCCCAAACTAAAATAGCGAGTGACGCATTAACGCTTCGTGATCGCTAGTTGCTAGGTAAGCTGTTCTCTGTTTTCTACCTCTAATCTGCACTAATTGGCCCCGCTGTCACAAACACCAGGATGGGATATTAGGCCTCATAGGTGGATGCAGTGTTTCCTAGGAGCAGCGTGTCGGGGGCGTCAGATCCTGAGCGATGTCACCATGGTCACACTTTGTGGTGTATGGATGTAGAGCTGCATACCGGGTTGTGCTGATTACTTATATATGGAATAGAATTAGTTTTACAATTCCCGAATTTCTAAGGCATAAACCCATCACACACCTCACCGTGGCTTCTGAGGTCCTTGTCTGTTATACTCTGTTCATGTGAAATCCCCTAAAAGTTTGATTACCACCATTCTTCAGGAAGTGGAACTCCAAAAGTGGTACCGATAGCCCTGTGGGTACCGCAGCCGGAGGAAGAACCGTGCGCTCTGTTGTGGCATTAGTTTGTCTTAAAGGGAAATCCCGGTCTCTCTGGTAGCCCGGACCGAGGGCCACATGTATAAAATGTCTCTTCCTTAGCTATTTCAGCTAATTCCCGGGGGTTTTGATTAACTATAATCTACTTTGGACAAACTGTTTAAGCTGGCCATACATATCAGCTCGGTCTACAATCCTGCAGGTCCTGTACTGCTTTTGGCCCCCACATACCTTCTGGGAGGTTGGATTTTCATTGTCTGATCCTTTGCTTTGCGAGGGAAATAAGCCGGTGTTGTCTAGCAGACTTATCTCCCTTAAGTTACCTTTACATGGAATGATGATCACCTGAATTCCCACTGGAGATGTAGTGTGCTGGTCGGCCCTTTGGCCGGGGAGACAGTGGGTAATAAACTCCTGTTGTGTCACGGGTGACTCTACCGTCTCTACCCGCTGTATCCGAAGCGGTGGCCTGTCCAACCACATACAAGACCCGAAATTAGTAGCCTTGTTAAAGGAGTTTTTTACTGGTATGTCATGTGACGCCAGTGCCTCTTACCAAGGGAGCAGTTGCTTAAGAGTCCCACAGTCAATGGATGGTTTTAAACCGGAGGCACTCTGTTTACTTTTACTCACGTTTTCAGCTTTGACTTTCCAAGAACAGAATAAGGTGACAGTCTGGGGCATAACACCTCTTACAAATTTTCCCTCTGATGTAATTTTTCGACACACACATTTCTAGGAGTTAGTTTCCTCTCCCGACACTTTAGGCGTCCTCCATCTCGGGTATGTAAGGAACAGTCCCTGGGGATACACCCCTGACATGGGGAAAACACCCCCCCCCCCCTCCTTCTTACTTGTTATGTCCTTTCTTTGGTTACTTCAGTCACACTCTATAAAGTCCTCGGTAACGCTCAACCTTGTTCCTTGAGTCAGTAATTAAGCAGAGGAACGTACGATCAAAACCACCAACTCCTCCAGAAGGCTCCGCACTCCGAGCCCCCGTACCCTGTGCGGACGCATCCCATGGCAAATGAGGTAGCGCGAGGTTCCACAAAAACACCAGAGCTTCGGCCTCCTGTTCAGACGTCCTCCTCCACCGACTACATCTCTCTTCTCCCCAACTTAACTCCGCTCCCAACGTCTCTAGACCTCCAAACACGCCCAACAAAACAAGTTACTTGCCACCCCAAAGATTAGTAACAGACACCAGACAGATACACTCCAAAGATACCCCAACTCTGGGCCACTACAGAAACAGCAGATTCAGGCAATGATCGTCCTGTGTAATCACGACCTCCAACAGGACTCGCAGAAATCGCTCACCTGTCGGAGTGAACTAAAAACCAATCCACCATCGGCTTGTGTAATCCATGAGCGACTCCTCTTTACTGTGAATAGAGGCGGTCCGCTGGAAGGTCCCCGACCCTCCGCCTCCATTCACCTCAGTGACTAAAGTACAGGAGTGATAGTCAGTCAGTGGATTGACCCTATAGTTGGCCCGTATAAAGGGACCTGGAGGCTGCTTTCACGCGGGCGACTAAATCGCGCCATTTTCTCACAATGCGACAAGTGTTACAAATCGCGTGTATGTGAAGCTTTCCAACGGTTTCCTTCGCATTCACAATGTTTTCTCTGATGCAGTGTTGTGAGAGAGAAAAATTGCGACCTGCTCAATATTTAAGCGATTTTGCGGATTTTTTTTATTTTATTTTTTTAAAGCAGCCCATGTTTCCCTATGGAGCCTTTATCGCGTCTCACGGACTAGACATTTTTTGCAGCTTGCACTGTACAAAGATTAAGCTTCACCTGACCCCGGACAAACCGTGAAGTGTGTGCTCTTGTATCATCTCATGTTTTCCTTCTTTTGCACCTCTGGTACTGGAAACCTAGACTTTAGGCCCATAGGTTGACCTTTAATGTTCTGACTTCTCGTTGTGAATACAGGTGGAAGCCTTAACGCACCAACCAAGAGCCACAACTGTCCACGCCGTACGGGACTCCGAACTTGCTAAACTACCTGAGGGAGCGCTGACGTCCATCAAACGCAAGTATCCCCAGGTATGCAGCACTTACACCTGAGCTGGAGTGGGAGGTGGATGTGTTTACAGGTTTATTCATCTGCAGTCTCTTTGGGAACCATTAGCTATTGAGAAAAAAAAAAAAAAAAAAAGATTTTTACTTTATCCTAGACTGGTAGAGTTGGCAGGGTCCTCTGGGGTCTTCAGGTCCTCGAGGTCATCGGTCTGGCCCCCTGCTCAGTGCTTCTGTTTGCAGTATCTCACTGTGTATTTCGGACTATCGGACGCACCCAGGTTTATATGAAAGAAAATAGGATAAAAATATTTCATGCTAATTAAAATTTCCCTGGTGGGCTAAAGAAGTGGAGAGTTTAGTTTCGAGAGGATGCAGCGGCCCCTATACTAATCATGCCCCTTCTCAGTGGCCCTATAGTAATTGTGGTCTCAGTAATAGTGGCCCCTGTAGTGATAGTGCCCCCAGTACTTCCAGTGGGGCAGCAATCCCACCAGGAAGTACTTTATCTCCTTCCATAGCTCCGGGCTGGCGGCCATTGATTTATCACAGGTTCTGACCACTAACGTCTCCCCAGTGTCTGCTTACTGCACATCCTGTACATGCAGTCAGACGCTGGAGGGGGTCAGTGGTTCGTGTCTGTGATAATCAGCGGCCACCAAAGCTACTGCTGGGGGTTAAGTACTTCCTGCTGGTCCTAATAATTAGTTACAGCACAAAGGCGCTGTGTAACTGATCATTATGGAAGCAGTCCGAGGGGTCTGGTACTGCTGGACCCTCCTGACATCAGGCTTTTTAGCAAGATTTTTTTATTTCTTTTGCTGAAAATTGTGTCTTTTAGCCTGAAACAATGCTGGTATTTGACGTGGTTATAATTGTCTTGTTTTCAGCTGAGATTCTCGTAAAGCGGCTCTGTATTAGCAGAGTAAGGAGGTGTCTGCATTCAGCGCCCAGACATCTCACATCAACACTATAGTGTCACATCCGGTACATTGGTGAGGACTCGGGGCTCAATGAATAATTAGCGGCTGACTTGAAAGCTTTCCGCTACGCGGACCGTCCTCACGGACTTATGAGTCACACTCCGGCTTCTTCCTGAGGTCATAATAACTGTACAGAAGTATATAGGAGTAATGTGACCTGTCAGTACATGTACCGTGCTGTGAAGCCGTATGCACCCCTTCCCAATTTTTTCTATTTCTGCACATTGGTCACAGCCCGCTGTATAACCTGATGGCTTTTAGTATTGGATACAGATAACCGGAATAATCGCACAAAGCTGTTTGTAAAAGCTGATTCTGTCTATTGAAGGACATCCTGTTCAGTCCTACCTGCCCTGTGTGACCCAGTGATTGCCCCCGAGCTGTAAATCAACTACGGCTGCTCTTACGTGAGTGCCATTAAGGCTGCTGTAATAGAGCTAATTGTACTGCAGGTTCAGGCCGGCAATTGTTGGGAAAGTGTGAGCAGTAGTGGCAGCCACTAGCGCTAGTGTAATAGCCGCCTTAAAGGGCTGCGCATGAGAAAAAATAATAAAGGACAGCATGCTCACCTGTTTTCGCACCCCATTGCCATGGCCAAGCAGCTCCCACTGCCCCGCTCCCTGCAAGTCAGGTGACTGCTGCAGCCTAAGTTTCTAGCACCAGTGCTCATATCCTGGGCGCCATGGTGGCAGAGTTTTGGATGGTGATGCTTTGGTCTCTGATAGGCTGCAGCTGTCAGCTGACTACTGGCGGCCATCCGTGCCGGGGGATGAGGCAATGGGAGCCGCTCAGCTGTGGGCCGCAGACGGGTGAGTATGCTGTCTTTTTTTTTTTTTTTTTTATTTTCTCATGCTCAGCTGTTAAAAATTTTTTATACTAAAGACCCAAAGCTTTTAACCAAGTTCAGTTGACAGTTTGGTTTAGTTTTACTAGTCGCACCCAGACGTGACTACTGCCTGCTAAAACCAAGCATCACTTCTAGCAACCCTCCGATTCCTGTAAACCAAGATGGCCGCAATGCTTCCCTGACTACCTGATACACACTGGGGCACTTTAAATAGAACCTGTCTGGCTATGAGAAGCTGACTAGAAGGCCTCAAAAAGCAGCACACGATGCCAGGTCCTGAAGAGGGCAAACACTGATCCGAAGCAAAGTCATTGATATCTACCAGTCTGGGTACAACGTCATTACTTAAGACTCTGAGACTCCAGCAAACGGCATTGAGAGCCATTATTCACAAATGCAGAAAACCTGTAACAGTAATGAACCTTTCTAAAGGCCCATTTAGACAGAAGGATTATCGCTCATACAGAGATCTCTGTACTGACCCCTGATATATCTATACATAGTTATTAGAGCGCCCCCTTGTTACAGTCCTGGGTATAATAGATGATGGCAGAGATCTCTGTATTGACCCCCTGATATATTATACACAGTTATTAGAGCGTCCACTGGTTACAGTCCTGGGTATAATAGATGATGGCAGAGATCTCTGTATTGACCCCCTGATATATTGTACATAGTTATTAGAGCGCCCCCTTGTTACAGTCCTTGACATAATAGATGATGGGAGAGATCTCTGTACTGACCCCTGATATATTATACATAGTTATTAGAGCACCCCCTTGTTACAGTCCTGGGTATAATAGATGATGGGAGAGATCTCTGTATTGTCCCCTGATATATTATACATGTTATTAGAGCGCCGCCTTGTTACAATCCTGGGTATAATAGATGATGGACGAGATCTCTGTACTGACCCCTGATATATCTATACATAGTTATTAGAGCGTCCACTGGTTACAGTCCTGGGTATAATAGATGATGGCAGAGATCTCTGTATTGACCCCCTGATATATTGTACATAGTTATTAGAGCGCCCCCTTGTTACAGTCCTTGACATAATAGATGATGGGAGAGATCTCTGTACTGACCCCTGATATATCTATACATAGTTATTAGAGCGCCCCCTTGTTACAGTCCTGGGTATAAAAGATGATGGTAGAGATCTCTGTACTGACCCCTGATATATCTATATGTAGTTATTGGAGCGCCCCCTTGTTACAGTCCTGGGTATAATAGATGATAGGAGAGATCTCTGTACTGACCCCTGATATAACTATACATACTTATTAGAGCGTCCCCTTGTTACAGTCCTGGCTATAATAGATGATGGGAGAGATCTCTGTACTGACCCCTGATATATTTATACATAGTTATTAGAGCACCCCCTTGTTACAGTCCTGGCTATAATAGATGATGGGAGAGATCTCTGTACTGACCCCTGATATATTTATACATAGTTATTAGAGCGCCCTCTTGTTACAGTCCTGGGTATAATAGATGATGGGAGAGATCTCTGTACTAACCCTATATATATATCTATACATAGTTATTAGAGCGCCCCCTTGTTACAGTCCTGGGTATAATAGATGATGGGAGAGATCTCTGTACTGACCCCTGGTATATCTGTACATAGTTATGAGAGCGTCCTCTTTTTACAGTCCTGGCTATAATAGACGATGGGAGAGATCTCTGTACTGACCCCTGATATATTATATATAGTTATTAGAGCACCCCCTTGTTACAGTCCTGGGTATAATAGATGACGGGAGAGATCTCTGTACTGACCCCTGATATATCTATATATAGTTATTAGAGCGTCCTCTTTTTACAGTCCTGGGAATAATAGATGATGGGAGAGATCCCTGTACTGACCCCTGATATATTATACATAGTTATTAGAGCGCCCCCTTGTTACAGTCCTGGGTATAATAGATGATAGGAGAGATCTCTGTACTGACCCCTGATATATCTATACATAGTTATTAGAGCTCCCCCTTGTTACAGTCCTGGGTATAATAGATGATAGAGAGATCTCTGTACTGACCCCTGATATATTATACATAGTTATTAGAGCGCCCCCTTGTTACAGTCCTGGGTATAATAGATGATGGCAGAGATCTCTGTACTGACCCTTGATATATTATACATAGTTATTAGAGCTTCCCTTGTTACAGTCCTGGGTATAATAGATGATGGGAGAGATCTCTGTACTGACTCCTGATATATCTATACATAGTTATTAGAGCTTCCCTTGTTACAGTCCTGGTTATAATAGATGATGGGAGAGATCTCTGTACTGACCCCTGATATATTATACATAATTATTAGAGCGCCCTCTTGTTACAGTCCTTGGTATAATAGATGATGGGATAGATCTCTGTACTGACCCCTATATATCTATACACAGTTATTAGAGCGCCCTCTTGTTACAGTCCTGGGTATAATAGATGACAGGAGAGATCTCTGTACTGACTCCTGATATATCTATACATAGTTATTAGAGCGCCCCCTTGTTACAGTCCTGGGTATAATAGATGATGGGAGAGATCCCTGTACTGACCCCTGATATATCTCTACATAGTTATTAGAGCGCCCCCTTGTTACAGTCCTGGGTATAATAGATGACGGGAGAGATCTCTGTACTGACCCCTGATATATCTATAGATAGTTATTAGAGCGCCCCCTTGTTACAGTCCTGGGTATAATAGATGACGGGAGAGATCTCTGTACTGACCCCTGATATATCTATACATAGTTACTCTTCCATACAAGTGACTCTTCCAAAGTCCCTGAATCCAAAGCTATTAATCCCAAGTCCCACACTTAGACACAGTCTGCGCACTCCCTTATGTTTGCTTTATACGCTCTTGTCTGTAATGGTCCTGTTCCTCCATCCATTGTACAATTCTCATATCAGTCATGGCATGTTATAATTCTTTTAAATTTCTCAATCTATCATATTGCCACAAATCTGTACCTGTGTCACGTTTCCTTGGTTCTGGAAGGGTTCACATGACTGCCATTCTTTCAGGCAGAGCAGAGTAACAGCGAGAGATGAAACCCAATTACTGAAATGCATACAAAATCAATATCTGCCCCCTTTCCGCCAGTTCCCTGTCCCATTATCAGCTGATTGATGGGGAATGTTGAATTGGCCAACTCTGGCAGAAATTAATGCTCAGATTCCTCTTATTCAGGTGGTGACCCGACTTATCCATCTACTTGGAGAGAAGATCCTTGGCAGCTTGCAGCAGGTCAACGGGCCTCTTGCAGGTGAGAAGCAGCATTTTGGCCAGCTTTACTGTCTCCAGTTGGCAGATTGTTGTGGTACCCAGGATTGTGGCTGAGAGCCAACGTATCTTGGATCATTTACTCATTATCAGCAGAGAATGCCTGGGAACAATGGTCTTAGCTGTCGGAATGGAAACTTGGTTGTGCTCAGTTTGGTGATTTGTTTCTGCAATATCCTGTGCTGATCATACAGTCATACTTAAAGGGGTTGTCCAGTTGTAAACTATTGATAGCCTATCCTCGGGGTAGTCCATCAATAGTAGATCAGTGGGGATATGTCACAAGGGACCCCACCAATCAGCTATTTGCCAGATAGCGTGCTTTTGCACTGAGCTGAATTCTTCAGGAAGCAGGTGGCTCCGTTCCCGCTGCCTTGGCCGAATTTGGTATTTCAGTCCAAGTTGTCATTGACTTGAATGAGAACTTTGCCTGTAATACCAAGCATGGCCACTGCACCAGGAACGGAGCCTTCTCCTTTATTCAGAAACCAGCTTCGTTCATGAGCACTTCGGCCCGAGGGGTCCTGGGTGATGGGTCATCAATAGTTTACAGCTGGACAACTCCTTTAACCCTTTCCAATCCACTGTCTGACCTCTGAAGACATTATGATTTAAGGCTGCACAGCTCCAAAGTTGGAAGACGTCCGTCGGGATTCTCTTACTGTACATTGCCAGCCTCTCTGCTGTTGGAGCCTATCCAACGTGTCACCTCATGCAGTACTGGCTTTAGCCAGCATATAGCGCCGTTGTATAATGGCAGAAAAAGAGTAAGCCCCCTAGGAAAACCAGGATACAAATTGGATTGGAAAGGGTTAAAGTGACCCTCTGGTTTCAGGACCAAGTGCTGTTCCAGGACTAGAGGAGGAGAGGGGTCCATTGCCTGCAGTTGTTCTTCTCTGTTCTCGCTCTCTTCCACCAGTTCCAGATCCCATTTTCAGCTGTCTAATATGGCCGGCACAATCTTCATAGTACCTAATCCCCACAGTGTATTCATAGTGTTAGACTACCAATGCACTGTACCTGCTCTCTGATTGGCCAATGGCTGCTCAGGTGATCAGATGTACAATAGGTAGTTAGAAAATTCATGTAACTATTCTGGATGACCGAAAATGGGATCTGGACCTGACGGATCGGAGGGACCGCGAAGAAGAACCGCTGCAGGTAATATACCCTCATCTCCCTCCTGTACGGGATAGATACTGGGGGGTTACTTTAATGGGTCCTCAGGCTCAGACTCCTTTCATAGGCGTACAATGGTGTTTCATAGGCATATAATGCTTAGGAAATCGCACCGTTCCAAGATGTTAGGTTGACGTTGATGATCTAAAACTTTTCTGGTAATTTCTGATGCAGCAGACATGTTGCAGAAACTCTGTGGCCGCCACAGTTGTGTACATGAGACATGCAGAAGTCCACGGAGAAACAACGCTCTGCAGGCGTACGGAGACCAAATGTCTACGACCAATCCATCAGACATGAATACATGACAGAGTAAACGCAGCCGGAGTGACAGGAGCGAACGTAACCTTCCATCACAATGGCAGGAGATGACTAGTGATGGACTTCTGGGGTAGGAGTCAGGTAATTCGGGATTGACCTTCCTCACGCCCCTTAGTGCTGTTGGTCCTCTACCTGCCGCCTCCTCGATTTTGTCGGCTCCGTTAGAAAATTTGGCATCCTTCTAAATATGTATAAAGCTCGTTCTTTCTGTAGTCGTTACAGGACCAATGGTTAAATGACTCGTCTTGCGGTCTCCTTTCTCGCTCGTTCTTTTTTGTTATCTACATTAACAATGTGATGGTAGAAGCAGGGGGTGGGCTTGTGTCCTCCGGGGCTTGTAGTGTCCCAGTGATGCGTACCAGAAATATAAGATGTGTATTGGGGGACGGGGGCAGCGTCCTTGCCTGCCGGCAGCCTGTGCTTTCTGTAAATGTTCAGGTCCTCCACCCCCCAAAACTGTCAGGTGTAATAGAATAAGTAGTCGTCGCTGAGGAGGGGGATGTAGATGCAGGCTCTATCCTTGACTGTGAAAGGGATATAAGAAGAGGAATGCAGAATTGTATGTGTGGATGCAGAGACCTTTAAGGAGATATATATATATTTTTTAGATTGCTCAAACAAGGAGATTGGCGCACATCTGTCTGGCCTTCACACAGGCTGCTTTACACAGTATACCCCCCATACTGATTCATCGCTGTCAGCGCTACATGGAGAAATGCGCTGTCTAAAACAACGATTTTTTTCCCCAGTCGTCCCCACGACAGGACCACCTGAGATGGCCTCTTCTTGGTTGGACAGGAACACACCAAGAGTTTAAAAGCTCCCCCCTCTCCCCACCTTCCTCAGGGTTCTTGGCCTCCGGGGGTGAAAAACCAGTCGTCAAAGTACAGGGATCTCTGGGCAGTTTGGGAGGCCCTTCAGCGGCTAGGAGATAAAGCGCACAGTCATCACCTAAGGACCCTATCAGACAATACCACGGCGGTAGCCCACATTCGGCATCAAGCGGGAACAAGGTTTCCGGCCTTACAGGAAGTCTCACAGAGGATCTTCCACTGCGCAGAGGCTCGAGTCCTGTCAATTTCGGCGACGCATTTAAAAGGAACGCTGAATCAGAGGGCGGACTTCGCAGCAGGAGCCTCTCGGGAGGCTTTCAAGATTCTGACGGACAGGTGGGGGTCCCCACAGATCGATCTGTTCGCAACAAAAGAAAACTTCAAAGTAAAGAACTTCTTCTCCCTCAAACCAGGGGGTCAGCCAACAGCAGTAGATGCCCTAAATCAGAACTGGGGCAGAAAACTCATTTATGCTTTTCCTCCAATCCCTCTAATCCCGAGGGGGCTCCAGTACTTCCCGTCCCAGAGACGTATGCCAATCCTAGCAGCTCCCTTCTGGCCGTGGAGGAGCTGGTTTGGGCTCCTAAAAAATTTAAATGTACAGGAACCACTCCTCTTTCCTACTCAAGTGGACCCATTGACGCAGGGCCCTCTAAACCACCCAAACATAGACAGACTCCGCCTAGCAGCATGGATTTTGAGGAATCTATACTAAGGGGGAGGGGATTCTCCGAAACTGTAACCCAGACCTTAATATCTAGCAGGAAAACTAATAACATCTACCAGAAGGTCTGGAGAAAGTATATCCTATGGGGACAGGAGAGAAAATCCCAGGGTTCCTCCCCGGACATCCCCACAATTTTGGAATTCTTGCAGGAGGGCCTGGATATGGGCCTTTCCCCCAAGCACATTGAGGGTCCAGGTAGCGCCCCTTGGTGCCCTGTTCGACACCAAACTGTCCGAGGTTAGGTGGATCAGTAGATTCATGACAGCAGCAGATAGATTTGTGGTTCTTGTTCTTAACCTATTTCCTGACTGGAACCTAGACTGGGTCCTTAGGGCCATGTTGTCAGACCCCTGTGAGCCAATAGAATCACTCCCAATAAGAATGCTAACGATAGACCGTCATCTTAGTGGCAATTACTTTGGCCAGGCGGGTCAGCGAACTGCAGGCTCTATCTATCTGCCACCCCTTTCTTAAAGGAGATGTCCCGCGCCGAAACGGGTTTTTTTTTTTTTAAACCCCCCCCCCCGTTCGGCGCGAGACAACCCCGATGCAGGGGTTAAAAAAACCACCCGCACAGCGCTTACCTGAATCCCGGCGGTCCGGCGTCTTCATACTCACCTGCTGAAGATGGCCGCCGGGATCCTCTGCCTTCGTGGACCGCAGCTCTTCTGTGCGGTCCACTGCCGATTCCAGCCTCCTGATTGGCTGGAATCGGCACGTGACGGGGCGGAGCTACACGGAGCCGCTCTCTGGCACGAGCGGCTCCATAGAAGACTGCTGAAGACCCGGACTGCGCAAGCGCGGCTAATTTGGCCATCGGAGGCCAAAAATTAGTCGGCACCATGGAGACGAGGACGCCAGCAACGGAGCAGGTAAGTAAAAAACTTTTGATAACTTCTGTATGGCTCATAATTAATGCACAATGTATATTACAAAGTGCATTATTATGGCCATACAGAAGTGTATAGACCCACTTGCTGCCTCGGGACAACCCCTTTAAAGTCACCGATACAAAGATAGTGTTTAAATCGGACCCAGTATTCAGGCCGAAGTAGTATCACCTTTTCATAGGGCCCAGAACGTAGCGATTCCCTCGTTTTTTTGATAACCCTAGGGAGGCTGGGGAAAGTGTTTTTAATGGTTTGGACGTCAGGAGATCGGTCCTGAAATATATTAACGCCACAAGTCAGTGGAGACGGATGACAACTTGTTTGTCCGATTTTGCGGCCCAAATAAGGGGAATAAAGCAGCAAAGAGCTCCATAGGTAGATAGATCCGCCTGGCTATTACAGAAGCTTATAAAGCACTAAATAAGGAGGTCCCCTCGGAACTTAAAGCCCACTCCACAAGGGCAGTAGCTTCTTCGTGGGCCTAGCATAGTTCAGCGTCTATTGAACAGATATGTAAGGCCGCGGTTTGGAAGAAGCCGCACATTTTTGTTAAACATTATATGGTAAATGTGCAGCTAGATGAGGACATGGCCTTTGGCCGCAGGGTCCTCTCGGCAGCGATCCCACCCTGAAAAATGTATTTGGTAAGTCTCAGGTGGTGCTGTCGTGGAGGCGAATGGGTAGGTAGATTATACCTACCCGATAATCAGGTTTTCAGAAGTCTCCACGACAGCACCCGTACATTCCCCCCAAAGGAAAAAAGAGAGAATTATAAAATTTAATTTCCATTTATGAAGAAATGGGTAAAATACCAGTTTTGGTAATAATCTTACGTTAAGCTCCTACCCCCGGCAATTCGTTAGAAATCACTTAGGAAGGTGGGGCTGTCTGGGAGACTCCCGAAAACCTGATTATCGAGTAGGTATAATCTACCTTTCGTGCTGCATGTAACATGTGATCACCCGACAAACGAACATTTGCTTGTTTGTTGGGTGATCCGCGGGACATGAGCAGATGATGGAGTGAATGAGTGCTTGTCCGAATGTTCATTATCCTCTGTTGGTGTTTAAGCTCTCTTAGGACCCATTTACGTAGACCGAATATCTGCCTGTAACTAGCAGCCTTATAGCGTGCCGATTGGCATTTAAACGCTGAAAAACATTGTGAACCGGCAAACTTTATGGGGACAAACGATTAATACGATTGCTTGTTCTCATCATCTTGCTTGATTGTCAGTAGTACATACCTTATTTCCACATGTCTCCTTTTTTTTTTATTTTTATTTTTTTGTTTTTTTGTGTTGAGTTGTGCTTTACGTAGAATACATCTATCGTTTTGGAACCGTACTCGGCAAGTGAATGGTAGAAAAACATGAAAGTTTTTAAAACCTAGTTTCTAGGCAACCTGTACGCCGATCATGTTTAAATATCTCCTGGAGAGAGGAAGGACCAATGTAACCAGCACCAAGAGTCTGACCTCGGTGCAATGTTTTTGGGTGAAGCAATGGCGTCGTCATATAAAGGTACTAAAATCGCTAAAATTTTACACAAGTTGGGAAATGAAAACTTTGGAACTCAAGGATGTGGATACCAACCACCCTGGTGATGATGAAGACGCTCCGCTATGGTAAACACACAAGAGAAGCGGCGACTACAGATTGGTCTTGGGTTGTGTGTGTATTATTACCAGCGTCTCCATCTCTGATGGCGGCTTACTCAGAGACTAGAAAGATGATCAGTGAAGCTTCATAAAAACGCATTTTATTGTAGATTATCTGCACATCGAATCTCCCAAGACTTTGGGTCTACAAATACAAAGTTAACTTTTGCCTGTAATATTGACCTGGATCTTCTACAATATGTATGTTACTTCTGACATCCCCGGCCCGTTGTACAGCCACTCTGTTAGGGAGATCTGTAAATTTGATTAGAATTTTCAAAAATAAAGAGCAGTAACCGCCCATACTGAAGCCCAGAGAGAGGAGCAACCGCCCATACTGAAGCCCAGAGAGAGGAGCAACCGCCCATGCTGAAGCCTAGATAAACATTTTTTTTTTATTTTATTTTTTTTAACCTGAGACCCTAAAAGTGGTTCCCCCTTGGCCTATAAGAGGCTCTCGGAGGCTCCTTGTGTGTAGTGACCTCTTCTTCCGCTTGTGTAGAGCTTGTTGACCACTAGATGCCTTTACGACGCAGAGAAGAGATTTTACCCCTTTACCAGAACGGGGCGCATTATTGGGGTGGGAAAAGCTAGATGGTCGTAGAGATGAATTGTTCCCACCGGGCCACCCTGTCCAGACTGTTAGGAGGTTTTGGGACCAGTGGATGGGGGCACACAAGGTGACTGGGCTCAAGTCGCCACTTAAGACCACCAGTAGAGAGGAGCGTCTGACCAGACTGTTAAGAGGTGTTGGGACCAGTGGATGTGTGAGGGTACACAAGGTGACCGGGCTCAGGACGCCCCCTACAGACCACCAGTAGAGAGGAGCATCCGAACAGACTGTTAGGAGGTGTTGGGACCACTGGATGGGGGCATACAAGGGGACTGGGCTCAGGACGCCCCCTACAGACCACCAGTAGAGAGGAGCGTCCAACCAGACTGTTAGGAGGTGTTGGGACCAGTAATTGGGGGCACACAAGGTGACTGGGCTCAGGACGCCCCCTACAGACCACCGGTAGAGAGGACAGTCTGATCGCCCACAAGCGTCAGCAGCTCCAACTGTTCCGTAGTCCGCCATCCAGAGACGGGGGGGCCGCCATCGTTGCACCCCTGTGTCTGTTGGAACCATTTCCGGGGGCTTAGCTGAAGGACATTTGGTCTTGCGGCCCCCATTACATGTACGGCCTCTGACACCCACCGCCGCATCCATCTGCAGTGATGTAGTGATCGATGAAACTGGACAAATCCAGTTGTAGTTTGGGCGCTGGATATACTCCTCCTAGGGAGGGGATGTTGCTGACAGTGAGTGTACAATGGATAAACTTTTCTTTGAGACCCTCCAGCCTGTTCTAGTTGACACGGATGTCATTGAGTTCATGAAATGTCGCTATTTACTTGCAAACAATCTGAACTGAGAAAACTGCCATCACCCTCTGCATTGGATTGCCCGTCGCCCGGGTGCTGATCTGCCATCACCCTCTGCGTTGGATCGCTCATCGCCCGTATACTGATCTGCCGTCGCCCTCTGCGTTTGATCACTCGTCGGCCCCGTATACTGATCTGCCGTCGCCCTCTGCGTTGGATTGCTCGTCGCCCCTGTGTTCTGATCTGCCCTCAGCCACCGCGTTGGAACGCTCGCCGCCTGTGTGCTGATCTGCCGTCACCCTCTGGGTTGGATCGCTCGTCGCCCGTGTGCTGATCTGCCGTCACCCTCTGCGTTGGATCGCTCGTCGCCCGTGTGCTGATCTGCCGTCACCCTCTGCGTTGAATCGCTCGTCGCCCGTGTGCTGATCTGCCGTCGCCCTCTGGGTTGGATCGCTCGCCGCCCGTGTGCTGATCTGCCGTCGCCCTCTGCGTTGGACTGCTCTTCGCCCCTGTGTTCTGATCTGCCCTCAGCCGCCGCGTTGGATCGCTCGCCGCCTGTGTGCTGATCTGCCGTCACCCTCTGCATTGGATCGCTCGTCGCCCATGTGCTGATCTGCCGTCACCCTCTGCGTTGGACGCTCGTCGCCTGTGTGCTGATCTGCCGTCACCCTCTGCATTGGACGCTCGTCGCCCGTATACTGATCTGCCGTCACCCTCTGCATTGGACGCTCGTCGCCCGTATACTGATCTGCCGTCACCCTCTGCGTTGGACGCTCGTCGCCCGTATACTGATCTGCCGTCACCCTCTGCGTTGGACGCTCGTCGCCCATGTGCTGATCTGCCGTCACACTCTGCGTTGGATCGCTCGTCACCCTCTGCATTGGATCGCTCGTCGCCCATGTGCTGATCTGCCGTCACCCTCTGCATTGGACGCTCGTCGCCCGTATACTGATCTGCCATCACCCTCTGCGTTGGACGCTCGTCGCCCGTATACTGATCTGCCGTCACCCTCTGCGTTGGACGCTCGTCGCCCATGTGCTGATCTGCCGTCACACTCTGCGTTGGATCGCTCGTCACCCTCTGCATTGGATCGCTCGTCGCCCATGTGCTGATCTGCCGTCACCCTCTGCATTGGATCGCTCGTCGCCCATGTGCTGATCTGCCGTCACCCTCTGCGTTGGACGCTCGTCGCCCATGTGCTGATCTGCCGTCACCCTCTGCGTTGGACGCTCGTCGTCCGTATACTGATCTGCCGTCACCCTCTGCGTTGGACGCTCGTCGCCCGTATACTGATCTGCCGTCACCCTCTGCGTTGGACGCTCGTCGCCCATGTGCTGATCTGCCGTCGCCCTCTGCGTTGGACGCTCGTCGCCCTCTGCGTTGGATCGCTCGTCGCCCTCTGCGTTGGATCGCTCGTCGCCCATGTGCTGATCTGCCGTCACCCTCTGCGTTGGACGCTCGTCGCCCGTGTGCTGATCTGCCGTCACCCTCTGCGTTGGATCGGTCGTCGCCCATGTGCTGATCTGCCGTCACCCTCTGCGTTGGACGCTCGTCGCCTGTGTGCTGATCTGCCGTCACCCTCTGCATTGGACGCTCGTCGCCCGTATACTGATCTGCCGTCACCCTCTGCATTGGACGCTCGTCGCCCGTATACTGATCTGCCGTCACCCTCTGCGTTGGACGCTCGTCGCCCGTATACTGATCTGCCGTCACCCTCTGCGTTGGACGCTCGTCGCCCATGTGCTGATCTGCCGTCACACTCTGCGTTGGATCGCTCGTCACCCTCTGCATTGGATCGCTCGTCGCCCATGTGCTGATCTGCCGTCACCCTCTGCATTGGACGCTCGTCGCCCGTATACTGATCTGCCATCACCCTCTGCGTTGGACGCTCGTCGCCCGTATACTGATCTGCCGTCACCCTCTGCGTTGGACGCTCGTCGCCCATGTGCTGATCTGCCGTCACACTCTGCGTTGGATCGCTCGTCACCCTCTGCATTGGATCGCTCGTCGCTCATGTGCTGATCTGCCGTCACCCTCTGCATTGGATCGCTCGTCGCCCATGTGCTGATCTGCCGTCACCCTCTGCGTTGGACGCTCGTCGCCCATGTGCTGATCTGCCGTCACCCTCTGCGTTGGACGCTCGTCGTCCGTATACTGATCTGCCGTCACCCTCTGCGTTGGACGCTCGTCGCCCGTATACTGATCTGCCGTCACCCTCTGCGTTGGACGCTCGTCGCCCATGTGCTGATCTGCCGTCGCCCTCTGCGTTGGACGCTCGTCGCCCTCTGCGTTGGATCGCTCGTCACCCTCTGCATTGGATCGCTCGTCGCCCATGTGCTGATCTGCCGTCACCCTCTGCATTGGATCGCTCGTCGCCCGTATACTGATCTGCCGTCACCCTCTGCGTTGGACGCTCGTCGCCCGTATACTGATCTGCCGTCACCCTCTGCGTTGGACGCTCGTCGCCCATGTGCTGATCTGCCGTCGCCCTCTGCGTTGGACGCTCGTCGCCCTCTGCGTTGGATCGCTCGTCACCCTCTGCATTGGATCGCTCGTCGCCCATGTGCTGATCTGCCGTCACCCTCTGCATTGGATCGCTCGTCGCCCATGTGCTGATCTGCCGTCACCCTCTGCATTGGATCGCTCGTCGCCCATGTGCTGATCTGCCGTCACCCTCTGCGTTGGATCGCTCGTCGCCCATGTGCTGATCTGCCGTCACCCTCTGCGTTGGACGCTCGTCGCCTGTGTGCTGATCTGCCGTCACCCTCTGCGTTGGACGCTCGTCGCCCGTATACTGATCTGCCGTCACCCTCTGCGTTGGACGCTCGTCGCCCCGTATACTGATCTGCCGTCACCCTCTGCGTTGGACGCTCGTCGCCCGTATACTGATCTGCCGTCACCCTCTGCGTTGGACGCTCGTCGCCCGTATACTGATCTGCCGTCACCCTCTGCGTTGGACGCTCGTCGCCCATGTGCTGATCTGCCGTCACCCTCTGCGTTGGACGCTCGTCGCCCGTGTGCTGATCTGCCGTCACCCTCTGCGTTGGATCGGTCGTCGCCCATGTGCTGATCTGCCGTCACCCTCTGCGTTGGACGCTCGTCGCCCGTGTGCTGATCTGCCGTCACCCTCTGCGTTGGATCGGTCGTCGCCCATGTGCTGATCTGCCGTCGCCCTCTGCGTTGGATCGCTCGCCGCCCGTGTGCTGATCTGCCGTCGCCCTCTGGGTTGGATCGCTCGCCGCCCGTGTGCTGATCTGCCGTCACCCTCTGGGTTGGATCGCTCGCCGCCCGTGTGCTGATCTGCCGTCGCCCTCTGCGTTGGATCGGTCGTCGCCCATGTGCTGATCTGCCGTCACCCTCTGCGTTGGACGCTCGTCGCCTGTGTGCTGATCTGCCGTCACCCTCTGCGTTGGATCGGTCGTCGCCCATGTGCTGATCTGCCGTCGCCCTCTGCGTTGGACGCTCGTCGCCCGTGTGCTGATCTGCCGTCGCCCTCTGCGTTGGATCGCTCGCCGCCCGTGTGCTGATCTGCCGTCGCCCTCTGGGTTGGATCGCTCGCCGCCCGTGTGCTGATCTGCCGTCACCCTCTGGGTTGGATCGCTCGCCGCCCGTATACTGATCTGCCGTCGCCCTCTGCATTGGATCGCTCGCCGCCCGTGTGCTGATCTGCCGTCACCCTCTGCGTTGGAGCGCTCGTCGCCCGTGTGCTGATCTGCCGTCGTCCTCTGCGTTGGATCGCTCGTCGCCCGTGTGCTGATCTGCCGTCACCCTCTGGGTTGGATCGCTCGTCGCCCGTGTGCTGATCTGCCGTCACCCTCTGCGTTGGACGCTCGTCGCCCGTGTGCTGATCTGCCGTCGCCCTCTGCGTTGGATCGCTCGTCGCCCGTGTGCTGATCTGCCGTCGCCCTCTGGGTTGGATCGCTCACCACCCGTGTGCTGATCTGCCGTCGCCCTCTGCGTTGGATCGCTCGTCGCCCGTGTGCTGATCTGCCGTCGCCCTCTGCGTTGGATCGCTCGTCGCCCGTGTGCTGATCTGCCGTCGCCCTCTGCGTTGGATCGCTCGCCGCCCGTGTGCTGATCTGCCGTCACCCTCTGCGTTGGACGCTCGCCGCCCGTGTGCTGATCTGCCGTCACCCTCTGCGTTGGAGCGCTCGTCGCCCGTGTGCTGATCTGCCGTCGCCCTCTGCGTTGGATCGCTCGTCGCCCGTGTGCTGATCTGCCGTCGCCCTCTGCGTTGGATCGCTCGTCGCCCGTGTGCTGATCTGCCGTCGCCCTCTGCGTTGGATCGCTCGTCGCCCGTGTGCTGATCTGCCGTCGCCCTCTGCGTTGGATCGCTCGCCGCCCGTGTGCTGATCTGCCGTCACCCTCTGCGTTGGACGCTCGCCGCCCGTGTGCTGATCTGCCGTCACCCTCTGCGTTGGACGCTCGCCGCCCGTGTGCTGATCTGCCGTCACCCTCTGCGTTGGACGCTCGTCGCCCGTGTGCTGATCTGCCGTCGCCCTCTGCGTTGGATCGCTCGTCGCCCGTGTGCTGATCTGCCGTCGCCCTCTGCGTTGGATCGCTCGTCGCCCGTGTGCTGATCTGCCGTCGCCCTCTGCGTTGGATCGCTCGTCGCCCGTGTGCTGATCTGCCGTCACCCTCTGCTTGGATCGCTCGCCGCCCGTGTGCTGATCTGCCGTCACCCTCTGCGTTGGATCGCTCGTCACCCTCTGCGTTGGACGCTCGTCGCCCGTGTGCTGATCTGCCGTCGCCCTCTGCTTGGATCGCTCGCCGCCCGTGTGCTGATCTGCCGTCACCCTCTGCGTTGGATCGCTCGTCACCCTCTGCGTTGGACGCTCGTCGCCCGTGTGCTGATCTGCTGTCACCCTCTGCGTTGGATCGCTCGTCGCCTGTGTGCTGATCTGCCGTCACCCTCTGCGTTGGATCGCTTGTCACCCTCTGGGTGGGATCGCTCGTCGCCCGTGTGCTGATCTGCCGTCGCCCTCTGCGTTGGATCGCTCGTCACCCTCTGAGTTGGATCGCTCGCCGCCCGTGTGCTGATCTGCCGTCACCCTCTGGGTTGGATCGCTCGCCGCCCGTATACTGATCTGCCGTCGCCCTCTGCATTGGATCGCTCGCCGCCCGTGTGCTGATCTGCCGTCACCCTCTGCGTTGGATCGCTCGTCGCCCGTGTGCTGATCTGCCGTCACCCTCTGGGTTGGATTGCTCGTCGCCCGTGTGCTGATCTGCCGTCACCCTCTGGGTTGGATTGCTCGTCGCCCGTGTGCTGATCTGCCGTCACCCTCTGCGTTGGATCGCTCGTCGCCCGTGTACTGATCTGCCGTCACCCTCTGCGTTGGACGCTCGTCGCCCGTGTGCTGATCTGCCGTCGCCCTCTGCGTTGGATCGCTCGCCGCCCGTGTGCTGATCTGCCGTCACCCTCTGGGTTGGATCGCTCGCTGCCCGTGTTCTGATCTGCCGTCACCCTCTGGGTTGGATCGCTCGCCGCCCGTGTGCTGATCTGCCGTCACCCTCTGGGTTGGATCGCTCGCCGCCCGTGTGCTGATCTGCCGTCACCCTCTGGGTTGGATCGCTCGCCGCCCGTGTGCTGATCTGCCGTCGCCCTCTGCGTTGGATCGCTCGCCGCCCGTGTGCTGATCTGCCGTCGCCCTCTGCGTTGGATCGCTCGCCGCCCGTGTGCTGATCTGCCGTCACCCTCTGCGTTGGATCGCTCGTCGCCCGTGTGCTGATCTGCCGTCGCCCTCTGCGTTGGATCGCTCGTCGCCCGTGTGCTGATCTGCCGTCGCCCTCTGCGTTGGATCGCTCGCCGCCCGTGTGCTGATCTGCCGTCGCCCTCTGCGTTGGATCGCTCGCCGCCCGTGTGCTGATCTGCCGTCGCCCTCTGCGTTGGATCGCTCGCCGCCCGTGTGCTGATCTGCCGTCACCCTCTGGGTTGGATCGCTCGTCGCCCGTGTGCTGATCTGCCGTCACCCTCTGGGTTGGATCGCTCGTCGCCCGTGTGCTGATCTGCCGTCGCCCTCTGCGTTGGATCGCTCGTCGCCCGTGTGCTGATCTGCCGTCGCCCTCTGCGTTGGATCGCTCGTCGCCCGTGTGCTGATCTGCCGTCACCCTCTGGGTTGGATCGCTCGCTGCCCGTGTGCTGATCTGCCGTCACCCTCTGCGTTGGATCGCTCGCTGCCCGTGTGCTGATCTGCCGTCACCCTCTGGGTTGGATCGCTCGCTGCCCGTGTGCTGATCTGCCGTCACCCTCTGGGTTGGATCGCTCGCTGCCCGTGTGCTGATCTGCCGTCACCCTCTGCGTTGGATCGCTCGCTGCCCGTGTGCTGATCTGCCGTCACCCTCTGCGTTGGATCGCTCGCTGCCCGTGTGCTGATCTGCCGTCACCCTCTGCATTGGATCGCTCGTCTCCCTCTGCGTTGGTTAGCTCGTCGCCCTTGTGCTGATCTGCCGTCGCCCTCTGCGTTGGATCGCTCACCGCCCGTGTGCTGATCTGCCGTTGCCCTCTGTGTTGGATCGCTCGTCGCCCGTGTGCTGATCTGCCGTCACCCTCTGCGTTGGATTGCTCGTCGCCCGTGTGCTGATCTGCCGTCGCCCTCTGCGTTGGATCGCTCGTGCTGATGAAAGATGAAAAGGGGTGTCTTGTGAGTTGCTCCCTACATAATTTGCGCTGTGGGGGGCTGCGGACCTCTTTGGTTTCCATCCTGGTCAGACTTTTTCACTGAGCAGAAAAGTGCGTGACTATCTGGTGTCGAAGACTGTGAAAATGCAGATCAGGGGTCTCCGTCACTCAGTCTGCCCGGTGGTGCCGTCCGAGGTCCAACCAGAAGCGCTGGGGAGGAAGAAGCCTACTTACAGCTTCCATGGCATGCTGAGACTTGTGGTTTCACAGGACCCACGCCTCTGTATACCGTTGTGGTAACTGCAATAGGTTCTATGTCAAATCTATCAAACCTTTTCAGGAGAGACACAAAAAACATTCCCATTTTGCCCCCATCCTCTTGATTGACCTATGGAAAGAGAGGGAATTTGATGCTTTCTCATTGGTCTGTTAACATACGACCTATTGCAGTTGGTGTAGTTCACTGATTGGCCACCAGGGTGCAATAAACAAATTTCGGGGTGGGGGTGGGGGTTGTTTTTTACCTTCTTACATACGGCCTGTTGCAGCTCCCCCTGCGCTCTGTACGTGGACCTCCCCTGTAAGCGGGGCTGGTGGCTGCTGCTGATCACATCCTCTCTGTTGGGCCGTATAGCGGAGGATCGCTGCTGACAATACGATGCTTTATAGCACACTGCAAGCGGCTTCCTGGTAATAAAGTTATTTCGCCTTCGGGGTGGATGTGCGGATCTGAGACGGCAGAGCCTGGCAGTAACACAACTCCCGCAGCGCTCGGTGCCCTTTATGTGGCATCTCTGGAGCCCCGTTACAACGTGGCGAGTGTTATATTGTTTAGTGTTCCCACATAACCTGCTCCCGCCGTCGGTCAGTGACTAGATGTTCGGGGTGTTTCCTTGGTTACGGTATGGTGACTCATCTCTCCCAGAATGTAAGCAGGCTGTCGCCTAGCAAGGAAACCGCGCTCACCTGCACACTGCTACTTAATGGCAGGTGCTGCATAGCGCCAGCTTGTGGAGGTTTGTGGTATTCGCCCTTGTACATCGTTACAAAGTTTGCTTAATTGGGGGTCAGATTTAACCCAAGTCCCACAAGCAGTCCCCTTCCTCTCACGTGCGGGCACCTTTATTGGCCTGCAGGGAAGTCTTTCCTACCAACTCACCAATGTATTTTCCTGGGGATTCTTCTGGATTTGAGGCTCCAAGTCACTTATCACCGTTGTCAGTAGATTCGAAGAATAGTGGAGAGGATGGAGGCTTTGTATCTCTCATCTCCGATTTCAATAAGAGAGGCTATGTCCATTTTAGGAGTAATGACCTCTTGTATCTCGGCAGTGAATTGGACTCTGTTCCGTTCAAGACTATTCCAGTTGGAGGTTCTAGACCATTGGTACGGGTGAATGTCGTCTCTAGATCCTCAGTTCCTTATTTTCCCAAGGGTAAGATCTTCCCTTCAGTGTTGAACCTCTCTGGATCTCTCGTCGAAGAGCATTCTGTGGCAGAAGGTCAACTCTGTGATCGTTCCTACAGACGCAAGTCCCATGGGGGTGGGGGGGATTCAGTGTCCTTTCAACTTCAAAGACTTTGGGACCCCTCTCTGGCCTCTGACCCTCAGGGGGCTGAGGGCCATACGTCTCTCTCTAACCCAATTGGTTCCTTTTATTGTGGGAAGACCAGACATGTAAATATTTTGACAGACCATTCAAGGGCAGGAGGAACGAGATCTCCATCTTTAATGAGAATAAGAGCTCAGATTTTCCAGTTAGCAGAGTCCTGTGGGGGGGGGGGGGGGGGGGGGGGGGAGGAGGAGAACAGAGAGGGTATGGGTAATTCTGATGGCCCCCTTTTGGCTATCGCAGAGTATAGGTTTTCTTGGCTCAGGAAGATGTTTCTGACAGATCCATTGGTGCTTCCCAAGAGAGATCCTCTTCTCCAGAGCCCTCTGTCATCTAGATGTCCGGTCTCTACATCTGACCACTTGGAATTCTAGAGGAACCTTTTGAAAAGTAAGGTCTCCCAGAGAGGTAATTTCTACCTTGTTAGATAGTCGTAAAAAGGTGACCTCAGATGATTATTTTAGGGGCTGGAAGGCTTTCCTTGGGTTTTGTAAAACTCTGGTAGATTTATCTTCAGGCCCGATAATTCCAGAGATTTCTTAAGGAGAATCTAAGTAAGGATCTTAACCCAGTACATTTAAAGGGAACCTGTCATCAACTCTTCACAATCCACGATAAACCTTTAACAGCGCTGCTAATGAGACTTCCTACGGCTACTTAGTTCTGTAATCCGGGCCGCGGTACAGTTACAATCTGCTTTTGAAGTTTCCCTGCACTATATTAAGATAAGTTTGACAGTCTGATTTCTCCCTCAGCGCCCCCGCCAGGCTGCCCGTGTTCTTGATTGGCATGGATACAGATTTCTCCTCTTCGCTGTAATGGTGCCATAGCAAACCCCTCCCGCACCTGCGTTCCTCAGCACTCCCCTACTTGCTGAGGCTTCGGCAGCGTATTGCGCAATGCGCCTTGAGGATTGTTACTCCCAAAGTCATTTGACTTTGGATCTCCTGCTCATTGAGCGCTGTGTATTCAGGGAAGGAGAAGACCGAAAGGGATAAAAAACCCTCCTGCCTTCTCCGGGGTAATCGGCTGACAACCCATCCTGCCTCTGATTAACTGCAGAGACAGAAGGCTTAAATCCCCATTTTACATACTGCTGGGCTTTAAACCTGAAACTAGGCGCCGTATACTTACTGTGCTTGGTCCTTAATCGGTTAAAAAAGACGTTTTTTCTAATCGTACCAACCTGCAGAAAAATGTATCATGTTGTTTAGGGCTTATTTACATGAGCGTATATCGGACAACTTTTTCACCGCCCTCCGATATATGCTTCCATCTAAGTCGTCAAACACCCCCCCCCCCCCCCCTCACCGGCTCACTGCGCCTCTCCTCCACTACAGCATTTGCAATGGGAGGGGAGGGGCGGAGCGGAGCTCTGTCCTGCCCACTTCCATTGCTGGCTATGGGATGTGGGTGGGAGCTTAGCTCTGCCCCTGTCCCGCTCACTCCCATTGCAAACCGCTCGGAGTGGAGGAAAGAGGCAGGGGGAGATAAGGGGGGGGGGGCGGGACTGCTTAGATGGAAGCGTATATTGGCCAGCCGTGAAAAGGCCAGCCGATGTACGCTCGTGTGTATAAGCCCTAAGGCTGTATGATTAACACTGTAAAAAAAAAAAAAAAAAAAAAAAAAACAATGGCAGAATTGAGATGTTTTTCTCTGCTAAAAGTTCTACAATTTACCAGAACCCCAAAATGGTGCCAATAATTACCACAGTTCACCACGCAGAAAACAAGTCCTCATACGGCAGTGTAAACGGAAAAAGTGCAGATGACAATTCCCAGAAAAATGTTGCGTCCTTGTGGCCAAAATAGGCCGCACCGCTAAGGGGTTAAGTGCCCTTTTTGACTCAAACCTCTATGAACATCCTTGGGCCAGCGGATTTATCTCAGCAGCCTTCACGCCTGCACCCCCCACAGATGTTAGTCTTGGCCTGTCTCCGATGTCCCTTTGAACCTTTGGTACTCATCCCTATTACAGTATTATCTTACAAGTCGTCTTTCCTTATTGCTAGAAGGATCAGGCAGACCGCTGTTGTATCTGCCTTGTAGAGGAGTTGTTAGCCCAGACCCGGCTCTTCTTCCCGAGGTGGGCTCAGGTTTACCTGCTCCTAGGATATTGGCCTCCTCAGCTTGTTTGATGTCGGGGTAGTAACAGGGAAGAAAGTTACTAGCGGAGCCGTGTCTGGGTGGACACTAAGGGCCGTCCAGTCTGCTTACTGACGTAGCACACGCCGCTCGATGGCAGCTTTGTGGAACGCTCCTCACATGGTCTTCAAGCGTTACACACTAGAGAGTCGGGCTTCTGAGCAGTAATTTGGAAGAAAGTTTCCTCAGGCGGCCGTCCCTCCCACCGCTGTAATCTGGTGCTGTCATGGGCGTACGGGGAACAGGATTACTTAGCGGCAGTCGCTTCCTGTGAGCCCATGACAGCACTGCTATATTCCCACCCTTGTCAATGTTAATTGCTTTGGGGGGGGATAAAAGCTAAGGTATTAGTAAGTAAAATATACGTGGCGGACGTGGAGGTCTTTGTCAGGCTTCTGGCTGCCATGGGATCCCGTTGGTACCTTGCGATCGCACTGCAGGGTGCCAATGGATGATAGAAAGAGCCCCCCCCCCCCCCCGCCCCTGTCATCTGCTTACATGCTGCATTTGCTATTGATTGTGGCATATAAGGGGTTAAGCTGCCTTTATCTGAGGTTTTACTGGTTGTTAGTCCACCGAGCCACCACCATAACAAGGTATGTGCAGGTTTAAAGCCCATTAGTGAGGTCAGTATAAAGGTGTGTTGGCTGTCACTAAGGGGTTAATGCGCAGATAGGATGATTGGCGGCTGTTTGATATTCTCTTCAGTGTGCAAATATGACGTCGGCCGGCGTCCTACGTGCCGAGATACCGGGATGAGCTGGTGCGCGCCATTACCGTATCTGCTAACGATGATGCAGATGAGACATTCGCCACCTTCTTACTCACTTTTGAGCGCTGACCTAAATCTGCGCCCGTCCCGTTTTCGCTGCGGTCCCATCCAGCGGTTCTGTGATTACAGGCAGGTCTGAATCCTGCCTAATTATCCTCCTTATTCACAGCTTGGTAATTAGCAGAAGCGTTCCCGCTGTGCGGCTCCGACTGCCGTGAGTCAGCGCTTCACCGTCTCATCAATCATTGTCACGGGGCCGCGGCTGTCTTTTCACGCTGACCCGCACGCCGCAGATTCCATTTCACTCGAAAATTGTCTGAGCCGCGACTCGATTGTTTTGTTCTTTTTCTCCGTTTTTTTTTTCCCTTTTGCTCTAACGAAAGTGTAGAGCCATCTTATTGAAAGTATTCCCAGCAGGCAGCGAGCAGAAGCAGCGAAGTATAAAGAGCGGGCCCCGCGGCACGGCCCGGACCCCCAGCTGGCGCAGAGGCTTTTCAAGACCGAAGACTTGCTGCGTTCAACAATAAACACGTCGCATAACCAGTGCATTTTGTAAAGGGTTGAGCTGCCAGGATTTGCCGCTTCACAAATCCGCATTCAGTTCTCGGATCCGTTCTCAGGTTTAACCCCTTCAGTCCCTGCCTGTATCATGCCCTGTATAAAGGAATGCACACGCTATATACTGCAAGCACAAGTAACGCTCCCTGTACCTGACAAACACAATGCGGGTTTTCACCTTCCCACGTCCTTTATGCTCCCTACTGCAGCGACACATTGCATCTTATAGCCGCCCCCTCTGATGTGGATATTCCCCTCCCATGTAAACCTGCACACATACGCAATATTTCTGCCAGATGCACCTAACGATGCCGCTCAGGTGCGTCTTGCAGACATATTCCGCGTGTGTGACAGGTGCCCATCCCTTATGAAACGACGCACAGATGCTTTGTAGTTGCAGTACAGTAAAAGGTGACAGTTAGGCGGTTATTGTTTGCTCATATCGGCGGTCTTTACTCTTCCATGTATTCGGGAATGAGGGGAGCATGCTTGCTGCGCACTGCACGTATGCTCCCCACTGACCTCCTGCATGAGAACCTCCTTTACCACACTGGTTGACTAACCAGCCAGAAAGGAGGACAGATCTGAGGAAACTACCATACCGCACACACCTGAGCTATGTGGGCTTAAAGGGGTTGTCCAGTTGTATTCTATTCATGGCATATCCTTAGAACAGACCAGCAATAGTAAATTGGTGGGGAGGCCATCACCCAGACCCCCCAACAATTGTACTGAACTGATTTCTGCAGGAAGTAGACTGCTCCGTTCCCTACCGCAGTGGCCAGGCTTGCTATGGCAAGCCAAGTTTCCATTGAAAAGAATGATTGTAATACCAAGCCTGGCCACTGCAGCAGGGGCGGAGCCGTCTGCTCCCTACAGAAATCAGCTCAGTGCACAAATGCCCAGGAACAATGAGCAACTGATTGTCAGGGGTCCCTGGAGACGAACCCCTACAAATCTAGTATTGATTATATGTCCTGAGGCTAGACCATCAATAGTTTGCAACTGGACAACCCCTTTAAATTCAATGAAAAAAAAAGTTGTGGTTTTCGCCCACAGATTTACATGCAAAAGTTTGTCATGGATTTTCCCCCAATTCACCACACATTTCACCCCACACTCTGAAAGGATGAAATCCAGTGCCATGGCTTTACAATCTGCGCTGCAGGTCCATCTTATGCTGCTGCGTCTTCCTGCAGGGTGGGCATCAGTTTTGGTTAGAGGGTCTTCTGGGACTCAAAAAAATGACGGGAGGCCAATAACCTAATAAAGTAAAGAGAACCTACAGAGCACTCGCCCTTACAGCGGCGCTGCTCTGGACTCCGTCATGATGCTCGGGTGATTGCTGAGCCAATCCCTGGTCTCGGGGGTCATGTGCCACTTGTGTACAGATGCCCGCTGAGGCAGCCTTGTAGGTGATGAACGGCTGGTGACTGCCGCAGTCCCTGCCCGGATGGAGCCGGAGTGGTGGTGCTGGAGCATACATGGGAAGGATATAAGCCTCCCCATCAGACCCTGCGAGGAGATTGCTTTACTGCTTTATTGGTGATGACACAGGACTGGTACCGACGTAAAGGAATGCTTGTGAATGGAGTCTGTGTGTGGTATCGTGTAGATGGCAGATACTTGCCCGTGCACAGGCGATACAGAACCAACTAGACAAGACCACCGCCTCCACAGTACTTGCTGTATACTGACAGCCATTGTGATTTTTCTTCTTGTCTGCAGGGCACGGTCTTGGTCTTCACACCACCGGCAGCAAATGGGATTCTGGGAACCCGTCCAGTAACCTCTCCACGGTGGCCATATTGCCAGTATCGGAGGACGTTCCTCTTACAGCCTTCACCCTGGAACTGAAGCACGCACTCAGCGCCGTCGGTGAGTCCCTCCTCCACACACAATCTGCACTTTTATCGATCCCTACTGCGGCTTACAGTCCGACTTCCATGCAACTGGTGCTATAAGACAGCAGAACACACCGCTGGGCATTTATATTCATATAATGGGCTCTTTGTGACAGATGTAATGGGGATGGGGGGGGCGGAGTCATCATTAATTACAGGAAATCTTTTAAAATAAATTAGAAAAGCTGCATCACATAATGAAATAAAATACACTGAGTGGCTGCTTTATTAGACCCCCCTCCCTCTCACGATTGGCGCTCCCCTGTACGGTAATTCTCTCCGTGACCCCGAAGCATAAAATCACGTGACAAGTTTTCCGTGGATCAGTTTCAGTGTGAATCCACATTAGATGGGAAAATCAAGCGATTGGAGTGACTTCCAGGGAGGCCGGTCATCAGTGCTAGACTGGCCGTTATTATGTAACGGCGTGGAGAGTATATTGAGAATGCCGCGATCGAGGAAAACATCCCGCGAGAGGGGATCCTGCAGACGGAAACAACTCATCCCTGAAAGGGGTCGGAGGAGGATGTCAGGAATCGTTCTGACCAACAGGCTGCACAGTCAGCTGAATACAACGCTGGGGCTCCAACGAACGTGTCCGCACGCACAACTCGCTGTTCCTCGGCACGGATGGCATAACAGCGGGCGACCAGTTCCAGCGCCATTGTGTCTAAGAGAAACAGAAAGACTCCAGTGGGCAAAAGAGCGCAAAACTTGTATCACTGAGCAGCGGAGAAACATCTCCTGGTCAGATGGAGCCAGATCTCTGTTGCTGATGGGAGGTCAGAATTTGGCGCAAGCAGCATGAATCGCTGACCCCTTCCTGTCAGCTGGTCAGAACATGTCAGCACCGCCATCTAATCTGCAGCAACTACAAGAAGCTTCCTGTCCGCAGGGGCCGGTATTCATGCAGAACCATTTCATCACCGAGTGGAATCTACGACAGGAGGAATTGCTGCGGTTATGAAGGCCAAAGGGGGCTAATGAGGGGGGGGGGCTAGTAAGGGTGGGGGGGGAGGAGGGTCAGTGTATCTGTGGTGTATCGTATCACGGTTCCTTTCCTCTTTCAGTCTCGGTAATGGCTCAGACTCGGCTGTATATTTGTAGCCTGCAGGCCGGAGATTTATGTGAGCATTAGAGGCGCGTTTTGTCCTTGTAATATCCATATTTTTTACTCATGTCTCCGTGCTTTCAGCGTGTCAGAAATTGGCGCTGCCAGAATGAAACCGGTTGGCAGCCGTAGCTTATGATCTTCCTGGAAAGCAATGATTCGCAGCAGATTTATGTCTACAGGAACGGCCTTTGTTCCACATTAGTTTGAGGAATATTGGAGCCGGTCCTGGTTGAGCGCTCGCACTTCTCTCCATGTGGTGCCTCTGAGGAGGACGTAACTGGGGAGCGCAGCGTTGCGCTCAGCGCGGCTTGTTTTGCTCTTTCTCCGTGGTGTTGCATGCTCTATCCCTACATAAGTCGCTCCTCTCCCCCGTTCCGGTGATTCGGCTTCCTCTTATCTCTGGATGTAGAGTGAGTTCTAGTAACCGTTTCCAAGGAGACTTCAGTCACTCTGACCCGGTCCCGGGAAGCATTCACCTGCCGTTCTATCACTGGATTCCATTATCACATCTCGGGGCATTGTGATCCTTACAGAGGAGCCGCGGCACCGCTACAGCCGCACAGGATGGGATTTGCTCCTTTTCCAAATCCCTTCCCTCCTAAAAAGGGAAAAGTTAGTATAATCTCCTTGAACTTTTGTGAGATACAGCAGTATTGAAAATTAGCGACCGAGATGGTGTGAGAAAATATCGCGGGCGCCGGAAACCGGTTGTCAGACGTTTCCTTCATTCTTCGTCCAGGAAGTATTTTTTTGTCCGGCTCTGGTCGGTCCATCAGCGATCTTACGATTTTCATCATCAAAGCCCCTTCTCCTTCTTCCCACAGTGGGTGTATGGTTTCTTTGAGAGGACCGTGTGGCGATGCCGAGCCCGTATTCTGTGGAGGGGCTCGTCCTTTTAAGTGAATGTCGCCAATACACTTTACACTTAAAGTATTCGCCCGCTTTCACGTGGTGTTTACCATATGTGCTGGGAGAGATCCAGCGTCCCACACATCATAGGCTCCAGGGGAAACTAAGGCGATGTCCGCTTGACCTTGTCGGCTTGCTATACCTCCATAATTCCTTGTTTGTTGCTGTAGGGAATAGACCAGCAGGGTGCGCTGTTCTATACGGAGGATCCGTGCGTGATATCGCTTAGCATTGCAGTCTGTAGCCGCTGTATATCTATGCTGTATTCTCTGCCCCCACGTTTATCTCTGAGGGTCTCTGTGAAATGTGGTGTAAAACTAGATTAACCCCCTGAGTGACGCGGCCTATCTTGGCCCTAAAGACCACCAACATGACCGTATGAGCCTTGTTTTCTGTGTGATGAATTGTAGTATTTATTGCTACCATTTTTTTGGTACATATAATGTGGAACTTTGTGACCTTTTTTTCCTCTTGGCCTCACACCATCAGTCGCTTTGGTTTGTTTTGGTCCCGTTGGATTTCTTCTGTGCGTCTGTAAACCACTAATATTCTGTGTGCTTAAAAAGGAACCATCAGATTCGGTAACTGAAATGCTTGATGAAGGCCTTGATTTGGCCGAAACGTGGCTGATTTCGTGGAGAGCTGATACAGGAGGCCCTTGTGGTGCTGAATGCATTTAACAAAGCCCTGTGTGCGGCTCTGCAGGGGGGTCTGGAGTTTGCTTTGGAGGGTCCGGGCAGTCTGGGTTCCCTTTGAGCGTGCGCCTCACGGCTCCCCCAGTTCGTGGGACTGGTTTATACTGGGCTGCAGGAAGCTTTCTTCTTTACGTCCAACTCTCATATTTGCATTCGCATTTCAATTGCATTTTCTCTCATTCAGTTCTGTTGAAGGCGGCACAGTGTCCACGACTCTCCAAACCCGTAAAGGACCTACAGCCCTGTCCAGAATACCAGAACTGCGGTGAGGACTGACACAGAGAACAAGTAGAAGAATGCCTGCCGGCTCCGTAAGGACTCTTCGTTATTAATTCCAAACGTATAAAATCGCATTATAAAAAAGTGCCGTTACGACTTCTATCCATGCATTTACGCGTTTCACAGCCAACTGGCTTCCTCATCACAGCCGGTTCTAACGGCAGCTTTTAATCATGTGATTTTATATGTTTGGAGTTATTAATGAAGAGCCGGCATCCCTCTACTTGTACTGTAAGCCGCCTGACTGCGCATCGGGGATCATCAGCTGATAATGGGTATATCGCATGAAAGCAGCACGGAAGAGGCGGTAGTATCTCTATATACTGTACTGAAGACTCGCGCAGGCCGAGCAGGAGGGATTTACTGGGGTTTGCCCTTCAGGGTCTGAGGAGAGCCGGGTGGCAGTCCTATTGGTGCTGCCGGGGACGGCAGCCATTAGTCTGTCACTTATGTAGTAGAGCAAGGCTCGGACTCTTGAGTTGGGTTTATAGAGGCTCTTGATGCCGGCCATGCTTACAATCCAGTTTTTAGGGGTAAATATGGTGGAGCGTTCCCCACGGGAGGGTCCCACGCTGCCGCAGCTGCTACTTGTGTATTCATATGGCAGACTTCCAACGCTTGCCCGGCCGCCCGCTCCCAGCTTTGACGCAGGTGTCGGCTTTCCAATTACAACTCCATGTATTTTTAATGCTGTTTTCCTTGCTGCAATTAACCCCATCTTTGCCAGGATGCATCTCATAGAGTGGATACTCTGGCATTGGTGACACCGGACACGGATCACAACTGGTGACCTTTAACCGTGGTGAGGGTGGTCAGACAGTAACTCTCATCTTGTTGGCTGTTCTGTTGTGTCACCGATTGGTTGTGCTAAGTCCCCAGTGGTCATGTCTGCGCCCATAGGATATGGCAGCATGCTGGGTTCAGATAATTAGCGACCGTTAGCGCAATAATCCAAACATTTGTTTCTTTTTAGAGACTTTGTTCTCAGGAAGTCTTACTATAGCGCTGTGAAACAGGCCGAGTATTACCCGGCTGAGGCTCATCCTCATTTGACTGCAAGACCTCAACAGGCCGGCGGCAGCCATGCGACCACCACAGCCCCGCGATGGGTGATCACCCAACTTTTCCAGAGCTCTGAACTGTTGTCCCATCACTCTTTCTTGTGCTATGTGCTGTCCTTCCCTGCAGGGGGCAGATGTGTCGTTTGTTGAGTTCTCAGCCGTATTATGGAGACCAGAATATAGGTCAGAGATGATATTCTGCTGAATTCTCTGTTATCAGCACTTCTTGCTTCATTTCGGTGCGGATTTAAGTAGATCAGAGAGACCCATGATACTTCACTGACTGTACGAGGGGTAAAACGGCACGGGCTGCTTATCTACATACTGTCAGACCTGCGCTATATACTCCGGCAGCTCTTATATCCCACATGAACCTTCAGAACGGAATAAAAAATATTGTTGTCACAGAAATCGTACATCTAAATTGTGTGATTGGAGAGAAGTGGAAGAAAAAGTATCCCAGACCTGTTATACACTGCAGCTCCACACACTGGGATGTACGTATCAGACCTGTTATACACTGCAGCTCCACGCACTGGAATGTACGTATCAGACCTCTTATACACTGCAGCTCCACACACTGGGATGTACGTATCAGACCTGTTATACACTGCAGCTCCACGCACTGGAATGTACGTATCAGACCTCTTATACACTGCAGCTCCACACACTGGGATGTACGTATCAGACCCGTTATACACTGCAGCTCCACACACTGGAATGTACGTATCAGACCCGTTATACACTGCAGCTCCACACACTGGAATGTACGTATCAGACCCGTTATACACTGCAGCTCCACACACTGGAATGTACGTATCAGAACTGTTATACACTGCAGCTCCACACACTGGAATGTACGTATCAGACCTGTTATACACTGCAGCTCCACACACTGGGATGTACGTATCAGACCTGTTATACACTGCAGCTCCACACACTGGGATGTACATATCAGACCTGTTATACACTGCAGCTCAACACACTGGGATGGTACGTATCGGACCTGTTATACACTGCAGCTCCACACACTGGAATGTACGTATCAGACCTGTTATACACTGCAGCTCCACGCACTGGGATGTACGTATCAGACCTGTTATACACTGCAGCTCCACACACTGGGATGTACGTATCAGACCTGTTATACACTGCAGCTCCACACACTGGGATGTACGTATCAGACCTGTTATACACTGCAGCTCCACGCACTGGGATGTACGTATCAGACCTGTTATACACTGCAGCTCCACGCACTGGGATGTACGTATCAGACCTGTTATACACTGCAGCTCCACGCACTGGGATGTACGTATCAGACCTGTTATACACTGCAGCTCCACGCACTGGGATGTACGTATCAGACCTGTTATACACTGCAGCTCCACGCACTGGGATGTACGTATCAGACCTGTTATACACTGCAGCTCCACGCACTGGGATGTACGTATCAGACCTGTTATACACTGCAGCTCCACACACTGGGATGTACGTATCAGACCTGTTATACACTGCAGCTCCACGCACTGGGATGTACGTATCTGACCTGTTATACACTGCAGCTCCACGCACTGGGATGGTACGTATCAGACCTGTTATACACTGCAGCTCCACACACTGGGATGCACGTATCAGACCTGTTATACACTGCAGCTCCACGCACTGGGATGCACGTATCAGACCTGTTATACACTGCAGCTCCACGCACTGGGATGGTACGTATCTGCTCACCGCCACCATTACCTTCTGCACGGACAAGAGTCATCAGTAGATTGATCTCGGCAAAAATCAAGTAAATACGACCGGGAACTGCGGAGCAGCAAGAGTCCAACATCAGACAAGAACGGGGCAACGCCCCTCCCCAAAACTCCAGCAATTGGTCCCTCACTCCCCAGGAGAGGCGATGCTACACAATGCAGACACGGCCCCGCCACGACTGTTGTGAGATGTGCTGCTGCCATCAATGTCTACATGAGTTAATCTTTATAAATGAGATGGAACAATGCCTCCCCTCCGCCTCTTATGTGTTGTATGTTCTGTGGATACAATGTGGTTGGATGAGATCTCCAAATCATTGTATTCTTTTTCTGGTTTTGGAATTGGGGTTATAGATAGATATGAATAGCGCTGTATATAATGGGATGTATGACGATGCTTTTGTCTCTTCAGGCCCCACCTTGCTGCTCACCAGTGACAATATCAAGCAGCGACTGGGATCGGCTGCGCTCGACAGGTCAGTGCTGAAGCCAATGGGAATGTCTCCCCTCATACACGGATGTCTGGTCACTATTTTGTCAGCTGCTGCAATATGTGATGAGAAGCCCATACATTCACCACGATCCCGTAATATCCCGGACCACCTTAAGCCCCATTTACACGGGACAAACTGCCGGGTAAACGGTGTCCAACAGCACGTCCCAATGAAGCCCACTCCCGTGCTGTTACACTGGAGCATCGCTGGCATGGTGGCGGGCGGACGGGAAGCGCACTTTTCCCGCTGCCTCCTCCATTCACAGTAAGCAGATAGTTGTTCAGATCTGAACAGCCAGTTGTTGAGGTTTCTGCATCCGTTTACACGGGGCGACTAGCGTTGTTCAGTGTTTTGCACAAGTCTGAACGATAATTGTTCCGTGTAAACGGGCCTTTAGCCGCTTGGTGGACACTAAATTTATCTATTTTCCTTTCATTGGTACCGACTTCATTTACAAACAAAAGGGGCAACTGCACCCCCTCTTCACTGCGTCCGTGGGTCTGTCCTGGATTACGTCTGGATCCCAACAAATGTGATTGTGACAGAACCATTCTCAAACAGAGACCTCGTTGGTCCGGGGGTTCTGTCTGAATCATGTTTTCGGGAACTTGGGGACGTATATAAAAACAAGATATGAACGCCCCCGGGCTCTGATAGAATGGTATATATAACCGATGTCTGCCGGCAATTATCAAAGACTGGTTACCAACCTATGGCTGTCCATGGTAATGCTGGGACTTGTAGTTTTGCGGCATCTGGAGAGTCACAGGGAAGAGAGCACAGTCCTAAGAGGAAACTGTAGTAGTCGATGCTAGCAGGTTACAGAGAACGTAGGCTGTGACTCCTGAGATGAAGTGTGTGTTTTATCTATGGTTTGTCATCTAAGCAGCTCTTGTTTGTAATTGCCAGTGTCCATGAGTACAGACTTTCCAGCTGGCTGGGTCAACAGGAAGACATTCATCGCATTGTCCTGTATCAGTCCGATTATTATCTCACACCTTGGACCCAGCGCTGCATTCGACAAGCCGACTGCATCCTTATCGTGGGGGTGGGAGAGCAAGAGCCCACTGTTGGAGAGGTTAGTGCCCATACATACTCACTGAAGTGGCTCATTTACATAGGGCTGTCATCCGCCAATACTGGGAGCCCTCAGTGGGGGGTCACAATCCGTGCTTATTTGTGTATCTGCACTTTATAACACTCTTGTCATGTCATAGGGACATGTTAAAAGTATTAATCGCTGGGGGTCCGGCTGCTGAGACCACCACCGATCACTAGAGCTAGCCAGCTGGAGTGCTCGTCTGAGCCTGGCACTGATCACTAGCTGAAGACGGGCCCATAGGCTTTTTACTGGCCATCTTCAGCTAACGAGCCGTGACCGCACTCAGAGGAGTGCTTCAGCTAGCTCTTCCCAGTGATTGGTAGAAGTCTCGGCACCCAGACTTCC